>NW_004797988.1:108422-113995 GCF_000002075.1 Aplysia californica | reverse complement strand
ACACACACACACACACACACACACACACACACACACACACACACACACACAAACAAACACACACACATACACGTACAATATACGGAAGGAAGAAACTACGCTTTGTCCGCGCACTCCCTTACCACAATTTACTACGAGTGAGCAACCAGTAACAGCAAGAAGCTATGTTGAGTGGTACTTGTACTACTTGTAGCTCACACACAAGGTTGACCGCATGAGTGTAGCCAAACAGTCGCTTTAACCCTATCCGTTCACCATGGGGTCATTTTGTACCCCCGGGTTATATTCTTCTCATTTTAGAATACTTCTAGTACGAAGTTCTCTTTGGAACTTTCAGTATTTCTCAAAAAATCATTTGGATAGACTGCTGTGCAAAGCGTACGGATTGGATTAACGAGTAAATTTCCTCTTTGGAAAGTGGTGGTATACAGAGTTCTCCACGTCGTATGGATACGAAAGTAAAACACGACGTACGGATAGGGTTAAAATAAGTTACAGTCCGATTTTAGCGGGTATAGGGGTTCTTGGCTAAGAATGTGTCCGACCTTTTGTCCTATGAAAAGACACTTGACTGTACATGACATTTCCCATCTGGATCTGACTCATCGGAGATGAATGTTATGTAATGAAAACCCCCCAAAACAAAACAAAACCAACAAAATAAACAGACAACAAAAAAGAAACAAAAGACACCCATTTAAAACCCGCCAAAATTAAAACAAAACAAAAGTAAAAACAAAACCAAAAGAGACATAGGATGGTTAGGAAATATATGATGATGATGATGATGATGATGATGATGATCATGATGATGATGATGATGATGATTTTTTTGGGCTTCCTCAATGGGCCTGGCGGATTCCACGAAGAAATCTTCGAGCGAGAGCGAGGCTCTATTGTCAATATGCTTAGCGGCACCACCACTCGTCCAAATAACTCCAATGGAATTGCCATTGTTCCTCGACATTCAAACATATGTTTTGACATCCTCCTTTTCATGGCCGCATCTTCGGCAATATGATGATGATGATGATGATGATGATGATGATGATGATGATGATGATGATGATGATGATGATGATGATGATGATGATGATGACGACCTTTATTTTAAGAGGTGAGATACAAACCGCACTCCCTACTCCTCACATACAGTGACCATAGTTTTAAAAAAATGAAAAGTCGGTCATCAAATTTTGTTTAAAAAACCCCCACAAACAAACCCTGCAAAAAAACTGTCGTATCGGGGAAATGGAGAGTTCAACTCTCGTTAAAATTAATGTAAGACAAACCTGTAGATCTTCGCTACATACTTATTCGGCTGTGCGATCGTGATCTGTTCTTGCGCCTAGTGCCCATCCCACCCTTCTCCAACCCTACACCCACTTAGGAATGACGTACAATTTATTAAGAACAACGCACTTTATCTTCACGCAGACACTTCGTATAAATAAGTTCATTAAGGCTACTACAATTCTTTATCGATTAATTTGGTGCAACGTAGACTGCCTTTGATACGGTATTGTGCTTGGAAAAAGTGGAGTCGGGTCGTATACGAATACAAAGTGAGTTGACTGATCCTCAAAGTAGCATTTACTCCTTATGAAAATTGTATATTCTAGTTAATATTTGTGTCTTTGTTTGTAATATCCACCTTAACGTAACATTTATTCTTTACATGGTATTTACCTTGTACGTAGGCCCTAATACATATTCTTTGCGTGATATTTACCCTGTACGTAATATTAAAATAATGGTTATATTAATTACCCTCAACTTAATACATGCACATATTATATTTTCTTGAAGCAAAGATAGCAGGCAAAAGAAGAAGAGGGGGTTGGGGGGGGGGATCTAAAAGAAGATGGATCATGTATATAGGAATCTGGCTTGGAACTGAAACAATTCAGCAAGGCAGAATGGCAAGAGACAGAATATTTTATTGCAGAAAGGTCAGAAAAGTAACGTCCAGTTTTGGATAAGCTAAGACAAAGAAGAAGACAGACAGACCCGACAGATGGATAGATAGACTAGCAGACAAACAGACACACAGACAGACAGACAAATAGAAAGACAGACAGACAAATAGAGAGACAGACAGTTGCAGATAGATAGATAATTAAATAAGTAGATAGATAGATAGATAGATAGATAGATAGATAGATAGATAGATAGATAGATAGCAGTTTATCCAGAGTCTGCTGCGGTGACTCAATAAATATCGCATTTATTAGTATTGGTTTAATTTAATGTACTCGACAGTTTCTGAAAGCCGTATACGACCTCCGCCAAGTGGTGCGCGAAGCTATTGATAGTATCATTATAGAGAATTACAGGGCATAGAAACCTAGCTAGGGACTAAAACAACTTTACCGGGTCAGGCAGAATGGTTAAAAAGAGACGGAGTATTTTACTGCAGAAAGGTCCGAGAAGCAACGTTCAATTACTGGGCAAGATAAGACAAAGAGAACCGACAGGCCGGATAGATAGATAGATAGATAGATAGATAGATAGATAGATAGATAGATAGATAGATAAATAGATAGATAGATAGATAGATAGATAGATAGATAGAAAGATAGATAGATAGGTAGATAGATAGATAGAGATAGAAAGACAGACAGACAGACAGACAGACAAATTGATAGATAGATCGATAGATAGACAGACAGACAGACAGCGATCGATCGATCGATAGATAGATCGATCGATAGATAGATAGATAGATAAAATCAGGACATATTTCTCAGTTGCCTGTTTATCCAGCTACTGTTGCTTTGATTTGACCCAATAAATATTGCATTTATTAGTTTAATGCACTCGACAGCGACCAAATGACCAATACAACTTTGGCCAAGCAGTGCGTGAAGCTATAGTTATTATCATTATATGGTCCTGGGATATCCGATCGTTACAACATGCCACTGTGAGGAAGAGAATTAATTTCCGCACGAACACTTACATCTAGATGATATAGTATTTGTAGGAACGTGTTTCTCATTTTATCTTTACATGTGAAGAGATGCTTCACAAAAGAGTGGGTTTTTTTTCAGATAGTTCTATTTTGTGTGACGACTGGAGTAAAAGGATAATAATTGTTGTTGACGTCATTTGTGGTTGTTTTTGTTGCTGCTGCTGCTGTTGTTGTTGTTATTGTTGTTGTTGTTGTTGTTGTTGTTGTTGTTGTTGTTATTGTTGTTGTTGTTCTTCTTCTTCTTCTTCTTCTTCTTCTTCTTCTTCTTCTTCTTCTTCTTCTTCTTCTTCTTCTTCTTCTTCTTCTTCTTCTTCTTCTTCTTCTTCTTCTTCTTCTTCTTCTTCTTCTTCTTCTTCTTCTTCTTCTTCTTCTTCTTCTTCTTCTTCTTCTTCTTCTTCTTCTTCTTCTTCTTCTTCTTCTTCTTCTTCTCTATTACTAGAAAGACAAGGATATGGAGCGTACTGGATTGAGAATATTTTAGTCCGTATTTTTAATTAGTCATTCAAAATGAACAAAAACAATTTATGTACTTATTTACCGCAGCTGTCATACCAGTGTAACGTCGAAACACATACAGATCCACCACAAGACAGTTCACGAAAAAAAGGCTTTCGTTTCGTTTAAGTAAGAGTTTTACGAATAATGCAAAACAATTGCAGACGATTAGAGGTGTTTCAAGAGAGTAACACACACAGTAAAAGAGGGCTTCCTAAAAGATTATCGAGCAGTAGGCCTACAACTGGGGTTGCGACCGAGGCAAAACATTAATTATACGTTTTTTTGTTTATCAAACAGAAATTCTCTTTAGGATATAATTAATCTGTGTTGCTTCTACTTTTCATATAAAAGATGTGCCCCATTCTCTTTCTTTTATAAGCATAATGCTTGAAGACACACTATGTCGAGGCACCTAGAAATGAGAGTTATAACTGTGTTATTTTTACATATTCCTCACCTCGATTTTCATTTTCTTAGACATAAAAAGGTAAGCTACAACAGGCATACAACGAAAAAAATGAATTTAATTTAGATTTCTGGTTTGACTGTCCGAAAGAAATGTGCCCCACAACATGAACTTTGGTCTGCTGTCAAACATGTGTATTTGTGTCGCCCTTAAAGTAAATAATATTGTTAAGCGCGTTGTTATAAAGCTAATTTTTTTTAGTGTGTATAAGGTGTGACCACTACGGATGGGTTCGGCCGATCGCCCGACTCGGTTGCCTAATACGGGGTGCTCACTACGTATGGGATCGGCTGATCGGGCCGATCGCCCGACTCGATCCCTGTGTTTGTTATCCGTTTCAGGCAATCAAGTCGGGCGATCAGCCCGATCCAGCAGTAGTGGGCACCCCATATTAAGCTTCTCAGACAAAGGAATAAATCGTATTGCTATTAATGCCTACAATCTTCCGTGGAAGTAACACACAGTTTTCTCTGCCCCCTAAAAGCAAGTCTTGTGAATAATTCGCAACAAACGAAAAAATGACAACTCATTGATGACGTAAACGGAGTTTAATTTCTGTGTTATTTTATACTCTAGCAACCCAAACTACTAGATTTGTTTGATGTTGGTAGCATTGACTCCATAAAGAGATAGTGAGCGAATCCATTGTATCAGAACTCACACAAGCGTGACTTTCACTTAATAACCCCATCCGGGTAGTGGAGGAAATGTATTCGTTAGATATATATATATATATTAAATATCGCATTTATTAGTATTGGTTTAATTTAATGTACTCGACAGTTTCTGAAAGCCGTATACGACCTCCGCCAAGTGGTGCGCGAAGCTATTGATAGTATCATTATAGAGAATTACAGGGCATAGAAACCTAGCTAGGGACTAAAACAACTTTACCGGGTCAGGCAGAATGGTTAAAAAGAGACGGAGTATTTTACTGCAGAAAGGTCCGAGAAGCAACGTTCAATTACTGGGCAAGATAAGACAAAGAGAACCGACAGGTCGGATAGATAGATAGATAGATAGATAGATAGATAGATAGATAGATAGATAGATAGATAAATAGATAGATAGAAAGATAGATAGATAGGTAGATAGATAGATAGAGATAGAAAGACAGACAGACAGACAGACAGACAAATTGATAGATAGATCGATAGATAGACAGACAGACAGACAGCGATCGATCGATCGATAGATAGATCGATCGATAGATAGATAGATAGATAAAATCAGGACATATTTCTCAGTTGCCTGTTTATCCAGCTACTGTTGCTTTGATTTGACCCAATAAATATTGCATTTATTAGTTTAATGCACTCGACAGCGACCAAATGACCAATACAACTTTGGCCAAGCAGTGCGTGAAGCTATAGTTATTATCATTATATGGTCCTGGGATATCCGATCGTTACAACATGCCACTGTGAGGAAGAGAATTAATTTCCGCACGAACACTTACATCTAGATGATATAGTATTTGTAGGAACGTGTTTCTCATTTTATCTTTACATGTGAAGAGATGCTTCACAAAAGAGTGGGTTTTTTTTCAGATAGTTCTATTTTGTGTGACGACTGGTTGTTTTTGTTGCTGCTGCTGCTGTTGTTGTTGTTATTGTTGTTGTTGTTGTTGTTGTT
>NW_004797988.1:100992-108252 GCF_000002075.1 Aplysia californica | reverse complement strand
AGGAGGAGGAGGAGGAGGCAAAGGTATATGTACTTGACTTTTCTCTACGTTCCTGCCCACAGCTCTCTCTCGGCGCCCTTGTCCTGCTCACGGCTCAGCTGGCCGCATGTCTGGCAATGGACATGATGTACAGCTCCACGCCCTGGTACGACAGTAGCGAGGAAGACGAGGGAAGTTTCGAGCAGAAAGCGGTTAACCACATCGAAAACTCCATGGAAGCCATGAACGCTAAGCTGGACGGGTACAGAGACTTGGTGAGGGATCTGGCGAGGCAAACAATGTTGCTGCATTTTGCTATGGAAGAAAGGTGACAGCCACAGTGTAAAAGCACTTTTGGTTCTCAGTTTTTTGCTTTATTTGTTTTTTAGCTTTTAAAACTTGGCTATCATTATCTGACAAAATGCTTTTAAATCTTATTTGCAACAGTTTCGAGATTTTCGTTTTGTAAAAACAATTTCAGTTGAGCATAGGAAATGGCATTCTCGTCAGGGTGCGAGATCAACCGTTGATGTTGTGTACAATATACTTTAGGTATTATAAGAAAACCGAACATTTTTGATTTCTCGAAACTACCGTGAACAAGAAAAAAACCTACACCTTTTGTCAGCGAAGGGCAGCATAGGCAATTATGCTTTGCATTCATTTTTTTTTTGGCTTGAAAGCTTCCAAAAGCCTACATTACTCTAATCTTTCCCTTTCACCCACCCGTTCAGGCTTTCCAAGTACTTTACTCGGGGTAACCCCCGGTCTCGTTTGCCCTTTAAGACTTCGTCTTTCCAGAGAAGAGAAAAGTGTTCACGTTCTTTATGTTGATCTTTGTGTCCTGAGAACTGAATTTATCTCTTCCTCATTGTTTTAATATTGAGCAGTTTGTATCACTTCGACATCTTGCTAGGCAAACATATGTGAGGCAGCGTAGTGGAATCAGGCTCTTGTCAAAATAATCAAAGTGAAGAAACTTACATTTTTCCGCAGGTTTGTGAATTTTTATCAATTTTTTTGAGGGGGCTCTACACCTTTCATGCACATTAAAGAACCCATTTCTGTGTTGATATTTCTGAAAAAAGTTGATTAAAGGAACACATATGTACATTTTCAGTTACCACGGACTCTTAAGCTAAGGAAATAACTAATCTTTGGCGGCCATTTTCTTACTGATTCTACCTCTGAAAACAGGTTACCCCCACCTCTTTCTTTCGCAAATACCTCGACTTGTAGTCAAGATAAATGGATATTGTTTTCAACCAAATAAGGACAAGTGAACAAGCTTTAAGATGATACCAATAATTCTACATGCCCAAAAATTGACGAGAGCCTGATTCCACCACGCTGCCTCACATATGACGTTTTACAGCGGAGGAAAGGGAATAACGACTTACAAAATAGTTTTGATTATATTTTTGTTTTGTTCTCATTTTTTATTTTTGTGTGTGACTTTTACGGCTTTTAAGATTAACATTAAATCATTTAAAGTTGAAGACACTTTGATAAGAGATAAGGAACAAAAATAGCCTAAAACGTGTCCAAGCACTGAGGAGAAACGATAGCGCTCTAGAATAGGTAAGTTTGGTCGTATTTTTTGGTTTTGAGTTTGTTTTTCATTTTTTTTGAACCTATGACTATTACGCTATTGAGGACACGCACACTGATCATTCGAGAACGCTTGAAATAAAGTGTTATGAAGCACTTAAGCTTATCTTTGTATCCATACCATTTTCCAATTCTCTTTTCTGAATATAAAAGACTTACAGAGGCACGGAACAACATGCATATTTTTTATATCGGAATATGAAAATCCGTATTACTGTTTTAGGCTGCATGTTAATTGTTCTATATTGTACAGAAACATTGTTGGCTGTGGTCTGCAGCTGATTGGATATTATGTTAGACCACTGACTGGTTCGCGTATGCTTTTTCCTTATCAAATGTCAGCTATCGTCCTGATCTCTCCTACTTTTTTTCTTTTGTTACTCTCTTGTAACGGCGTGGAAAGGAACTGGCCACCCTACCACAATATGCCAAATGCCCAGGAAGTTGTCTCACCAACAAGGCAATCCAAAATGTCCGGATCGGATGCGGGAATAACTTTACTTTTTACTCTCTTGTAAGATCTTCGGCCTTTATGTGGCCTTATTGTGTTGCATGTGCCGTAAAACTCTTGCAAAGACTATAAAACTAAAGACCACGGATTCCGTTTCAGGGTCCGCTCAGACGGTGATTCTGGGGTGAAGATTATAAGGGGAGGCAACAAAGGCCCCGAGAACTACTACGAAAATGGCGCCGTTGGGAACAGTTTCAATACCATTCACGACCATTCCAACTACGACAGAACTGTGGGTGAGTTGTTGTTTGTTTGTTTATTTGCTTGTGATGTTGTGGTTGTTGCTATTGTTGTTGTTGTTGTTGTTGCTTTTGTTGTTGTTTTTGTGTGTTTCCGTGGGTGGCATCTCTTCGGGGAGGATTCAGGGAGGTTGGACTGCCTCATCCGCTACCCAAGGGAGGCGGTGGCCCTGGCGAAGAGCACGCTCCTCGGGGCTCCAAACATTTCGAATGGATAGGCCACCACACACACACACAACAACAACAACAACAATAATAACAACAATGATGATAACAACAACAGCAACATAAACAACTACAACAACAATAATAACAATAATGATAGCAACAACAACAAAAATAATGCTAATAATAAGAAATAATGAAAATATCGATAAATGTATCTAGCTTGAACTTTATTCCCGTAAACAATAGTTGTTCATGTATATCACAAATACTTGTGACTGAGGGTCTGTATGTGAATGTTATTGTTTGTTTGTTTAGTATAGGGTTTTACGGCGCTCGCAACTGCATAAGGTCATATGAGCGCGCGGGACACACCAAATACTTTTTCGTTGGTAGGAAATTTTGAATTTTGCCCGGGTGGCGGCCGAAGCCTACTCTTATTGATTTTAGACCACCAAGGGATCTTTAACGTGCGCAACTTGCACACGGGCCCTCCGAGATTTTTCGCCCTTGTCCGAGAAGGCTAGGTGTAGATCTTTCCTACCAGAAGATCAGGGGTGTGGCAGAAAGACAGCAGTAAGGAGGAGCCAAGGAGTAGCAGTAGAAAGGCTGCAGAAAGAGTCAGGAGCCCAGAGGAGGGGGCAAAGGAGGTGAGGGGGTGGGGGCAGAAAGTGGAAACGAAAGCAGATAACAGAATATTGTTAGAGATCAGGAAAGGATGTGAAAGGAGACAATTTTAGAGAAGAAAATTTTTTGGTCGCTACCCGGAATCGAACCCGGGACCTTTGAATGAGAGGCCAACACCTTAACCTCTAGGCCACGAGAGCCCCCCTGTGAATGTTAGCCTAAGCATATAATTATAGATGTGTAAGTGTATACTATTTATATAATGGGCTCGGAAGACAGCAATGTATGAGAAAGTATTATTTTGTTAATTTTTTAACGCGCGCGCTGGTGTGTATAACATACAATGTAATATTATAGTGTGTGCTGTGGTATCAATACACATGGGCTGATGTACGCGTGTGTGCGTGTCGCTCTCCGTGTGTACGCGTGTTTGTCTGTGTGTGTGTGTGTGTGTGTGTGTGTGTGTGCGTATGTGTGAGTGTGTGTATGTGTGTGTGTGTGTGCGCGCGAGTGTATGTGTGTATGTGTACGTGTGTGTGGGTGTGTGGGTGTGTGTGTGGGGGGGGGGAGCGTTGAGTGCGCACACGCGTGTATGTGTGTGTGTATCTGTGTTGAAAAGAGGCTGTGTGTGTATGTGTGTGTGTGTGTGTGTGTGTGTGTGTGTGTGTGTGTGTGTGTGTGTGTGTGTGTGTGTGTGTGTGTGTGTTGTGAAACTCCAAACCATTTTGCCTGACTCTGGACATTAAACATTTGTCTTATATCTTATCTTATCATATGCTTTCTTCAAAACTATCATCATTCTTAATTTATCCATCTGCGTATGTATAAACTTATTTCTGTATTGTTTTTTTTTTATTATTTATATTTCTTATCTATCTTTTATGTTGTCCTATTTTTTTTTTTTACAATATAGGTATGGGAGAAGTCGTTGTGGTACTTAATGGCGTGGAGTTTCGAACCAGGCATAACGACTATAAGCTCAAAATGCCCTCTACCACCTCGACCGAATTCCACGCAACAGAGGATATTCCTTTCCCCGATGTACCACCTGCAGTGACCAATTTAGATTCGGTGGACGTACGTATCCGTCTATCTATTTTTGTGTTTTTTGATTTATCATTTATTCATATGTCAGGTCTTTCTTTCATGATGCTTCCGCCAGGCTGTTGGTGTCTTTATCCTGTCACCTGTCAGTGTCAGTCCGTTTTGCATCTATTCTATCTATCTATCTATCTATCTTTCTATCTATCTATCTATCTATCTATCTATCTATCTATCTATCTATCTATCTATCTATTCATGCTATTCATTCGATCACCTTTTTCTAATATTTTGTCAATTTCATCTTTTTGTCACTCGATTTCAAAAGGGTCTGACTTAAGACGAATAGGACAATTATTGAAACCAGTGTGCAGTTTGACATCTTTATTTCGAAATTTCATTTTTACTTCCATTTACCTTTACAGAAACACAGTCATAATACTTTGCCCAAAAAGTTCAGGAAACCCGATTCATTTCTTCCCTTTTTTGTTCATGAACTCGTTCGTTCGGTCTTCAAGTCATCATTTCATTATTTTTCTCAATTTCCTATCCTTTTTAACCCCTTCTCTTATTTGATTATTTATCCTTTCTCAAAATCATTTTGTCACTATTTTGTTTTTTCTCATTTTCATAATTTTGTCATTATTTTGTCCTTTCTGTTATAAAATATATCGGAAAAATATATATTTCTTCCTCTTTCTCCCCAGTTTGTTATATTTTCATTCAGTCTCTTATATCAATTAGCCATTGTGATATTTATTGTCTTATACATGAGCTCGCTAATTTGATGATTAATTTAATGACTAATTAGTTAGAAATAAGATAATGATAAAAGGTTGCATTTATACTGTGAATTTTCGCTAAGAATAAGCTCTCTCAACGGGCTTTACAATAATTCAAAGGACTCAGTTTTAAAAGTGATCCCTTCACCCCCTTCCTTTCTCTTTCTTCTCTCTCTGTCTCCCCCTCTCTCTCTCCCCCTCCCCTCTCTCTCTCTCTCTCTCTCTCTCCTACTTCATCTTTCTACAATTCTATTAACATTACATTAATCAAAACAGTAAGACAAATATAAATAAATAAACATCAACATATCATTATTTCTTTCAATCTCTCATACTGTACATCAACTCGCTAATTCAGTCACTGGTTCATGTCGTATTTTCCCAAGGAACAAATCGTGTGCTTTTTTTCTCTCAGGAACAAATCGTGGAGATGAGAGAATGGTTCAAGGCGTTCGCCACTCAGAACACCACACACAGAGACTACCGGGAGTTTTTCAAACCCATCATGTGTTACATGGAGGGAGCCTGGACGCTGGACAAAGAGCTGTCAGAACCTTTTGAAAGTGACCGACATCAGATTGACGCCAGTTCCTGGTTTGAACTGCAGGATCTGGTAAGAAGGAAAACAGCTCAGTAGAAAAAACAACCAGCCTCCCCCCAAAAACCCCCCACAAACCCTACAGAAAAGCAAAGCAAACCAAACCAAACAACAACAACAACAACAGCAACAACAACAGCAGCAACAGCAGCAGCAGCAGCAACAACAACAACAACAGCAACAACCCCAGGGCAATCGTACCTGCTCTAACGGTCACATGTCTACGACCATCAGCAGTCCAAACGTCCTCTTTCCACTTTCCCCTTTTATATTTCTCACATTATATTGACACTGTCCAAGACCCCATATGTCCAAGGCATCTATTTTACTCTCTGACAATGGGCGGCCGATAACATAAGGGACAATTTAGACTAAAGATGTCTTTAAAAAAATTATCATTAAAACATTTACGCCCATATCTACATGATTTGAATCATTTACGTGGCGGGATACTTCACATCTGCCTTTCCAGTTTCAATCCGGGCCTGCCTGGTCATGGTTATTGAATAGATGTATCGCACCTTTCAACACTGTAAAATTGTTATCTGCCCAGAGCCGCAAACTGCGTCGTGTTATATTTATTTCGCTGAACAGTTCGAAGCCGCACACTGCGTGATTGCATTCAAGGATGCGATAAAATGCGAATTCGAAGCTTTCTGATAGGAAGCCTTGATTTTATGTTTCCCCAACTTTTGTGTGAAGAAAAAAAGATGGACGTGTTTATGATTGCGTAAGATAAAATATATATAAATTTCCATATTTTATAAAAGTTCATTCATTTCCGGACATTTTGGTGCATGCTTCAGCTATACTTCAGCGTATTTGATCTAAATACAGCTTTGTGTAACACTCTTGATCAGAATTTTATCAAGGGGAAAACCCCCAACAAAATCTGTTCAAAACCCCAAGCAGATAAAGAGTACGTCCATCTGCGATAAGAGTGGAAAGCCTTACAAACTCTCCCACATAACCTTAATCCAGAACGCCCGGTTGGGAATTCAAAAACCACGGATATCTGCTCTATAACAGCTCAGAATGATACCTACTGAGCTAACGGTGTGGTGCGCGAGTTCGGCGAAGAGAGATCCCAGCAGTCAGATAGCATTGAGTTTTTGCTCGTTTGAGCATTAATAATAAGAAATCGGTGGGGAAATACCAGTCACCCATCACCAACAATTAATTCAACGTTTTAATCCTGTTTGTTTATACTTCAATGGTTTTTAGATACAGTAGACGAGCGGAACATTTGCAATAAACTCATTCCTCTTAGAACTCTCACAACTTCTAGTAGTCTATAAAGGTTGGCTGGCATTTCTTCACAGCCACATATCGTTGTTTGAAGGCCTAGTTGAGGCCTCCTTTCACAAAATAAGTCAAAATTGTCTTTCGCACATGACGTCCCAGCTTCCAACATAATAATACCACAGAGATTGTTGCTCCTCGTTGCCCCTAGTAGGGCAAGTAAGTTCCCAATGGGAGACCCCAACTAGACCTTTATCAATCGTTATCTTACTCCCATTTCTCTGTTTTGGCCAGGTACGCTACGCCTCCTACACCGGCACAAAAAGCAGATTGGAAAACTTTGCCTACCTGCCCACCACCATCATGTCTGTCAATGAAACTACAGGTAAACAGTTTACTTTTATTAGTAAATACGTTGCCGTTAGCTTTGTTTTGTTTTGTGAGTTTGATGGTTTTTTTTTGGGG
>NW_004797988.1:98820-99677 GCF_000002075.1 Aplysia californica | reverse complement strand
GTATGTGTGTGTGTGTGTGTGTGTGTGTGTGTGAGTGTGTCCGAATGTGTGTGTGTGTGTTTTTATGCCCCCATCGACTTAATAAACAATATCCCTGTGAAAATTGAACGCAAGCTTTTTGAGAATGACGGCGAAACTCAATGTACAATTGACCAGTTTCTGATTCTACTGCGTCCTGACACATAATATAATGTGATGGAATCAGTCGTTCATCAATAGTTGGGCTCACGAAGTTATTGGTATCTTAAAACCTGTTTATTTGCCTTCCTTTTGATGAAAAAAAATATCCATCTATGTTGAAAAGAAGTCGAAATATTTGCAAATAAAAGAGGCCAGGGTGGCATGGTTTCAGAGGTAAAATTTGCGAGAAAAAGGCTGCCAAAATGTGATAACTTCCATAGCTCGAGAGTCCTTGTAAACTAAACTTTCACGTTACTTGTGCATTTAATTAATATTTATCAAAAGCCACACAAAAATGTATTTCTAAATGAACATAAAAGGTGTTGAGCCAAAAAAATAAAAACGAATTAAAAAAAGAAGAAGAAGAAAATAGACATTGTAAAATTGCTCATCGGCCAAAGATTGCCGGTTTATTTGATTTCGTTATTTTTCAAGAGCGCCTGATTTCGCCATGATGCCTTACATGATTATGATTTCTCTCTTCCACCTCAACGTACCTGGACCAGATGGACGACTTGGCTTATCAGGTTCCCAGAAAGCGCAGCAAAGAAGACACCAGGTTTACGCGGGCCGCCAGGTTCAGGATTTATGAGGAGGCCAAGGAGAAGTAAGACGGACAACGTTTTCTTCTTCTTCTTCTTCTTCTTCTTCTTCTTCTTCTTCTTCTTCTTCTTCTT
>NW_004797988.1:96505-98702 GCF_000002075.1 Aplysia californica | reverse complement strand
TTCCTCTTTCTTTTTTATTCTTTTCTTTTTCTTCTTTTTTACTTTTTCACTTTTTCTTCTTTTCTTTTCTTTCTTTCTTTCCCCTTCTTTCCTTTTCCTTTCCATTTTTTCCGTTTGCTTATACCTTCAGTTTTCTTTTTCTTTTTGTCTTTGTAATTATTATTTATTTTTTCCACCTTTTCTTTTTTCTATTTTTACGTTTTCTGCTTCATTTCCCCCCTCCTCTCTATTCCTTTTTTCCCACTTTTTTCTTCTTCTCTATTTCGCTTTCCTATTTCTTTCTTTTCTTTTTTCTCTTTCTACTTTCTTCTTTTTTTCCTTCTTCTCTTTTTCCTTTTCCGTTTTTCTATTTCTTCTTTTCCTCTTTCTTTTATCTTCTTCTCTTTTTCACGAGTTCTGGTTTGTGGACACTGCTTGAAAACACGATAAAAAAGGAGCATAATAACTTTCTTATTCACACAGTTTATCTAGTTTTGCTTTCGAGAATATTGAAGAATACCGTACCACTCGTATTATTCAGAGAGAATGGGGGTGGGGGAGGGGCTGGGGGGAGGAAGTGGTCTGGGAGGGGGGTTCAGGGGGGTCTCCCCCCGACAAACTTTTAGAGAACAGATCTACCAGTCCGAAATTATTCATTGAGAGATATTACAACTGGGGAAAATAATGAATTCCTAAGGTTGAGACTTAGCCAAAAGTAGTCCCAATCCGCTGGTCTGGTATTCTTCAATCCTGCCGTGCTTTCTTTATCTAAATTTGAAAAAGGCAGGCAACAACATACTACATACTTTGAAACACACGCAAATTCATAGTAATGAGTTGTGTCTGGAGGTTTAAAATATGCTACAGCATTGCCCACGGCCAGCTTATCAGATTATCGTCTCCTCTTCGTCCTTTAAGAATTTACACAGGATTAGATTTCACTAGACCTATTTGTTTCATATCAATGTAAATTTTTTCATCAGGATGTGTACGAAGAAACGGCTCAAGTAAGATCCACATTGGTTCCCTTTTTCGTTTTCATTTCATCCCTTTTGTTTAAGGTAAATTGTCTAAAGATGAAATTATAAATACACAACTTTAGACAGAAATCCCAACGAGAATCTTCAAGGAGGTAAAATATAAACACGACAGGTGACTTTGACAATGTGAAGTTCCTTTCCCTTTTCTTTTTCTTGTGATTGATTTTGGTTTTAAGAAAGAGCCTTTTATCCTCACGAACTATCTAACACAATCAGACTGTGATAATAGTAACTGTCTATTCCATAATTCCCCTCTATTTTGCGTTTAAGAGAAGATTAGGAAGATTAGGAAAGACTTTTTTTGTACGTATATTGTATCTTCTTCATGGCTTATATAACAATGATAGGGCAACGAAAGCAGCATTGATGCACTAACACTAACATTTCTTCTTCTGTTTTCTATTCTTTTTTTCTTTGTTTTTGTTCGAATGACAAGATTAGATAAGACAGTACTTATTTTAAATTCACAAGAAACTTTTGTTACGATTAGCTGTGGATACGACTAAGGCTTTTAAGAAAGGCTTCTCTTCCCGTGATTTATTTTTCTTTTTCTTTTATTTATTTTTTGGGTTTTCTATATACTCATTGCACGAGGATGCCCAATCCGTGTGTAACTCTGTAAAAAAGATTTTTGCTTCTTCTCGACTGCGCATGTGTTCCACATCCCTGTGATTTTTGTATGTGTTATGCACATTGAACATCTCGTCGATTAGAAAATATGCTATGTAAAAGAATTATTATTATTATTATTATTATTATTACTATTATTATTATTATTATTATTATTATTATTATTGATTATGCTATTATTATTATTATTATTATTATTAATTATTATTATTTTACCACGTATAGGTGTTTTTCACACACCACAAGGCAAATTAAAAGAATTCCACCTAAAATCGTTCACCTTTCACGTACACATTTCTAAAACTCGCAGAAATATGCACACAGTACCTAGAGGTGTTCACAAATTTATTGGGTAAAATTATAAGAGTAGTTAAATACCATTAAGCTACCCCACCATTGTGAATAACATTAATAATATATTGGAGATGCCAGAACCGCTAAGGGTTAACCACGTTGGCCCCCAGCGTACTCACTGCCTGTACATCGTTAGCCACTGTTCTACCCCTGCTTTATTCTCAGGTACACGCATGTTTTGCCCTATGTTGTAT
>NW_004797988.1:93536-96405 GCF_000002075.1 Aplysia californica | reverse complement strand
ATGATGATGATGATGAGGATGAAGAGGATGATGAGGATGATGATGATGATGATGATGATGATGATGATGATGATGATGATGATGATGTTTGTCAGGGTTTGATTTGAAAGCGTTTTCTGTTTCCCTTTTTTATTTCATTTCACCTTTTTTCGGGACAATACATTTTCCATTCCAAAACTGAGATTGTTAATCTTCCTTCAAAGCCTAACAATGAACACATTCTATCTCTTTGAATTCATAATTTTAAATAAGATGAATCAACTTTAACTTAGAAAAGCAAACCCCCCCCAACAATAAATAAGTAAAATACAAATACAAACACCATAAACCTGCTAAATATTAAAAGAATCCTCCCACCTTCTCATAAAAAGCTTTAAAAACAGTAAGGCCCATACTCTTATCTTTTCATATGAAAACCCACCCAACTTAATTGATTTTATTTCAATTTACAATCATGACCATACATTCCCTGTATTTTTTTGTTTTTATGACGGTACTGTTTCAGAGGCATACTGAGCCATACTCTTTTCTCTATCTCAGATGGAGTTAGTCTGTGAATAGGAGGAGGGGATGTAGGGGTAGGAGTAAGGAGAAAAGCAGGAATAGGAGTAAGAAGAGAAAGAGGAGGAGGAGTAACAGGAGGAGGAGGAGGAATAAGAAGAGGATAGAGGGAGGAGGAGTAAAAAGAGGAGGAGTGAGGGAGAAAGAGGAGGAGCAAGGGGAGGAGGAGTGAGGGAGAAGGAGGAGGAGCAAGAGGAGGAGGATGGAGGGAGAAGGAGGAGGATGAGAAAGAGAAGGAGTAGGAGGGTAGCAGTTGGAATTGGAAGAAAAAAACAACAACAAAGGAGGAAATAATAATATTATTATGTCTTGTCCTTCTCCAGATTCACCAAGTACTCCAAAATCGACCGTCTCTTCTACAAGATCCCGGGAAAAGACAACATTCCCGCCACTAACCTCAGCCAAGCGTCATTCGGGGAAGATATGTTCTCTCTCGAGTCAAAGGGTAACACGAAGCTCAAGTCTGGCTATTACCATCGCTGGTTCCGCTTCGCAAAAGCCGGTGCTATGGGGCTCAAGGTAAACACAATACTTATTATTATGTCGACGGCGAGCTGTTCAGAGTTACCACACCCAAACATTAACAGTAAAAATAAAAAAAAATAATTGTACCTTTTAAAACTGCTATTGGTTGTATGTATTTGAGAAATATATTGTCGACATTCACATTCTAAATCATACTGAAGACTCAAGAACATGTACTCTATGAAGGAACAATGTATATTTATAACAATGAAACAGTTTTAAAAAGATATTTCCTAAAAACAAATATTTGTGAGTTTAGTACATTTGAACAGCTTGCTAACATGGACACAATTTACAGTTTGCAGTCTTTGAACTGCACTGTTTTGCCAAAGCAGGTGCCATGTTATTCAAAGTTACCACAGGTCAGAGTTCACACTCTGTACCTTTGAAAACAATTTGACGGTTCAGTTCATGAAACCCGTCTGCTACATTTTTTCTAAAATCGACATTTTTTTGTTGCTTTTCTGTGGCTGCAGATCTTTATCCGTCAAATATATTTTCGATATGCAGATTGGACTGTAAATAAGCCATTTACTCTGAGACATGGACGTTCAGCTTCTCTGTTATTCCTATTGATTTTGTCATTGTGTATACTACGTTAAAGATGTCTAGTGACATTATGCATCCTTGCCTCGCCCCCTTTTCAATCCTCTTATATTCACCGTAGTCTCCTGTAAAAGTAGAAATTGACAGGTTGCATTTACAAGCGAACTTGTACTTTAATACCATAGACAATGCCCACTGGTGCATTTCTAGTTTTCTATGGTGGGCACTATTTGAGCCAAATGAAAAGCAAAGGGGGAAAGGTGGCGAGCGTTTGTTTTCCTGAAGAGACTAATTAGTTTTTCAAGTAGCATGCTAGCAATCTTTGCAGCGAAGTTTTTATCCAGTTTTGATTGAAAAGTATGTGTCACGACGCAGTGGAATCAGACCCTCATAAAATTTTGGCATGTAGAGTTATTGGTATCATCTTAAAGCTTGTTCATTTGTCTATCTCTCGATGAAAAAAATGCTTATGAATCTTGAACATGCTATTGAAGGAGGTAAGGGCAATCTGGTTTCGAAGGTGAAATTAGGGAGAAAATGGACACCAATGTTTGGTGACTTCTATAGCTTTAGGGTTCTTGAAAACTGAATATTTATGTATTTTTAAATGTCTTTAATCAACGTTTTTCAGTAAAATCTACTTAGAAATGTGTTTTTCAATGGACATAAAAGGTGCTGAGCCACCAAACAAAAAAAAAATCCAAAAAAAATCAATAGAATTGCCAAACTTGTCAAGAGGGAAAAATGTCAGTATTATCGATGCTATAATTTTGATGAGCACCTGATTTCACCACGATGCAAGACAAATAAAATCTTTCCCCAGAGTGTGTCCCGGGGCTACAACGACGCAAACATGTGGGTCGCTCAAACCACGCAGAAACGTGTGGCTCCCATTGGATTGAAACACTGCACGAAAAAGAGGGTGAGTACTGTTTCCTTAACAGGGGGTACCCACTAGCGAATGCGGATCGGGTCGCGTCGGGTCGGGTTGGGTCGGGTCATCGGGTCTTGTCGCTTTCTGGTGGTTTCAGTGCACACTACAACCCCACCGCGATTGTACCCGACGACCTGGCAGTTTAAGTAGAGAAACCTTTAACCTACATGCGCCTACACAGAAGGCGTAAAGCGGGCTACGATTGGCTGAACCTTTGACCCATGAATACATTAAGTAGGCCTACGGTACTCTTGGACTTCCCGCACTCCCTCTCTCTGTCTCCCTCTGGTTGTGTGTATGTGT
>NW_004797988.1:92028-93436 GCF_000002075.1 Aplysia californica | reverse complement strand
GTGTGGTGTGTGTGTGTGTGTGCGCGTGTGTGCGTGAATGCTTGCTTGCTTGCTTGCTTGCTTTAGTGTCTCTCTCCTTTCTTGTCTATTTCTTACTTCCAATAATATCAGAGACCTTGATCTAGCAATCGACCCGACCCGACCCGATCGCGTATGTGGGCACCCCCTATTAGTGTTTTGACCCATTCATACATTTTCTGCAAAACCCGTAACATCACTAGACGAGACAGGCAGAGAAATGAAGAAGTAAGAGCAGCTATTGGCACTTGGTCCTGCTTGCATGTTATAGAAAGAGATAAAATAAAATGGTTTAGCAACCTGTTACAGTATGGCACCTAGTCAGCCAGCCTCGAGAGCCTATAACACCAAGCACTCAGGCTATAAAAAAATTTGAAGGCCACGCAAAAGGGGGATTGAGGGTGTCAAGGAGACCCTGAGAAATCATAATATCCCAATTGAAAGAGCTGCAAAGCCGGCCTACCATAGAAAACTGCCCCCCCCCCACTCCGAACGCTGAACGGCAACAGAGGATGAAAAAGTAAAAGTAAAGTTACATCTTTTCTCAGGGATGTTTGTTTGGTTTTTTTTTTACTTTAGGCTATACAAATTTTGGTTTAATTCCTCAAATGGCCGTTTTTAAACCTTTCTTGGTTGTATTAGAAATAATGTTCAATTTGGCGGAAACTCTTTTCACAATAACCGAGAGTGTTGTAAGAATCATAAATACCAATTTTCTATTTTAAGCGGCTTCTTATTTTTATAGCATGATATACTTTTTAGAGTGCTTAATATCACTCATGTGAAAGGAAACGTGTAGACTCAAAAGACTAGATTCTTTTACACGATCAAAAAGTTGTACATTTTAATGACCAGTATTGATGTTTCTGACTTTCTTTCCCAATGTTATAGGGAAGCACCCAGGGGCAGAAATTAAAAAAAATATTTAAATACATATCTTTTTAGATATCATCTTAATAATCAGTCAGTCAGTCATCATCACCATCACCACCACCACCACCACCACCACCACCACCATCACCATGATCATCATCATGATCATGATCATGATCATGATCATCATGATCATCATCATCATCATCATCATCATCATCATCATCATCATCATCATCATCATCATCACTATCCTTTCATTCAGGTGATGGTCAACGGTAGATGGAAACGCAGGAAGGTGTGTGAGATGATGTATGAGCGATTCAGCTACGCCATTCCCCTGGAGATTATTTACCTCACACCACTGCTCAGCTGGAACCCATACAACATCGAGACTGGCAAGGTATGCACGCACACGACTAATGATTGAACCCCCCCCCAAAAACCCCCCCAAAAACAACAACAACCAAACAAACACACACACACAAAAAAAAAACTATTAAAAAACCAAAAACCC
>NW_004797988.1:89817-90647 GCF_000002075.1 Aplysia californica | reverse complement strand
TAATAATAATAATAATAATAATAATATTGCATTTGTATAGCGCTCTATCCCATACTAGTATAAGCTCTGAGCTGCACCGTCTCCTGTTGTTTTAAAAAAAGGGTTACTTTAGTTATCTATACCGTGTCCTTTGTGGTCAGCTTTTTTCTAAACAGTTATTTCATCTATCTCTTCCGTCTCCGTTGTGGTCATAAAAAAGCGTTACTTTACTTATCTTAACCGTGTCCTTTGTGGTCAGTTTTGTGCTTAGTTATTTCATATCTATACCGTCTCCTTTGCAGTCATTTTATAAAAGCGTTACTTTCTTTATCTGTACCGTGTCCTTTGTGGTAAGTTTCTAAACAGTTATTTCATGTATCTTAAACCGTCTCCTTAATGGTCAGTTTTCTAAAGTTATTTTATCTATCTGTACCGTCTCCTTTGTAGCCAGTTTTAAAAAAAAGCGTTACTTTATTTATCTATGCCTTGTCTTTTGTGGTCCTTTTTTTCTAAACAGTTATTTCATCTACCTATACCGTCTCCTTTGAAGTCAATTTTAAAAAAAGCGATGCTTTATTTATCTATACTGTCTCCCATGTTGTCTGTTTAAAAAAAAGTGTAACTTTATTTATCTATACCGTGTACTTTGTGGTCAACAACAACAACAACAACAACAACAACAACAACAACAACAACAACAACAACAACAACAACAACAACAGACATAGCACCATCACCATCACCATCATCAACAACATTTGCAAAAGCAACAGCAACAACAGTAGCAGATCCACTCGCCATCATCATCATCATCATCATCATCATCATCATCATCATCATCATCATCATCA
>NW_004797988.1:81048-88874 GCF_000002075.1 Aplysia californica | reverse complement strand
GCATACGCACGCATGCACGCACGCACACACACATACACACATACACACACATACACACATACACACATACACACACCATACACACACACATACACACACACACACACACACACACACACACATATATATATATATTTACATCGACTGAAAATCATTGGCCTACTATATTTACACTCTACTGGAATGGGGCAATAAATCTTGAGAGATGCAAAGAATTAAAAGGTCTAGATCTATACTCTCAAAACAAAATGCGCCTCGCGAAATATCACTTCCGGCACTTCCGTTGTGAAGGACAGCTGTGCAGATTTGTTTCGTTTTTCAGTGGAATAATTTCAAAGGCCAAAAAAGGAAGGGAACTTTTTGTCAAATGTATTTTTTCTAAAATCAGGAAATGAATAAATTTTAAAAAATCGGGCTCCGGCATGGGGACTTATCCATCTTTTTGCAGGTACTTGCCAACTTTCAACTCTGTAACTGTCGTAGTTTTATGGGAAAAGTGACACATGTGTTTCCAAGTTGCCAAATGTATAATAGATAGAAACTTAAAAGTGTGTTTGCGCTTGTTTTTGGAGTGTATCAACATTGGTGGAACGGACATAATGTGTAGAAAATCAAATTGGAGAATATTATTATTGTGTTTGTACTGTAATGAGTAATATCTCAATACGATAGTTTCAAAAAGATGGGTAAACATTGCAGTCACAAAAACCTCGCAAAACTGTATGTTTTACTTTTCCTTGCACAGTTTAACTGTTATTGTAAAGTTGTGTTTCTCTTCACTTGCAAGAAGTGTTTTCATTTTATCATTTATGTTAAAAAAAACCCAACACAATTCTTAACCTTTTCTTTCTTATGCACCCCCCCCCGCTCCCCCAAATCACCTCCACCGTTCAGATTTGAGTATGTAAGATGCGGTGGCGCAAGCACATGTCGGGATGGACACCCAAAGACGGTTACTCTCACAAGTGACGTACAAGTTATGTAGACCTGTGACGTTGATGTGACGTAAATGCCAAGTCTTCGCCTTCCTTTGAAAAATTTGGAACGTTATACGTTCTTTATGGGCATTATATTTCTTCAGTGCAATAAACTCATTGAACACAACGAAATTCTCGCTGTGAGTCTTTTTTGGATTTAAATAAAATGGGAATAATGTTCTGTAATCCGGACACCATATCATATTAGGATGTGCAAAAAATTGATCTGGTCAGCAGAAGGTCCGAGTTCGAGTCCAAATGCAGTTAAGGAAACCCTCACACTCCCCCCCCCCTCAACCCTCGCCCTTACAAAAGTTACAGTACAGTGGAACCTGCTCTAACGGCCACTTGCTCAAGTCAGTTCTCTGCACAAAATATCAGTTCTTACTAGAACTTTTGCACTTTTTTCTATACTTCAATGGCACAGTACAAGACAGGCACCTGTCTAAAACAACCACTTTTCTCCTTGACAATGGATGGCTGTCTTGAACAGTTTCGACTGTATTTCCCTTCTGCATGTTGTTCTGGTGAGAGTCCAGGTGTCCGATCTTGGTGATGGTTATACACAGTGACTTTTTTGGGTTGGTAAGTGTTTTATGGCGCTTGCAACTGCATAAGCTCATATGAGCGCGCAGGACAAATTTAAACATTTTCAGTTGGTAGGAAATTTTGAATTTTGCCCGGGTGGCGGCTTCAATCGATTGTGGACCACCATGGGATCTTTAACGTGTGCAACGTGCACATGGGACCTCCGAGATTTTTCGCCCTTGTCCGAGAAGGCTGGGTGTAGATCTTTCCTACCATAAGACCAGGTGTGTCGCTGAAAGACAGCAGTAAGGAGGAGCCAAGGAGTAGCAGTAGAAAGGCTGCAGAAAGAGTCGGGAGCCCAGAGGAGGGGGCAAAGGAGGTGAGGGGGTGAGGGCAGAAACTGGAGGCAACAACGGACAACAGAGTATTGCTAGAGAGCAGAAAAAGAGGTAAAAATGAGACATTTCAGAGAAGAAAAATATCACTTACTATCCGGATTCGAACCCGGGACTTGTTGAATGAGAGGTGAACATCGTAACCTCTAGACCACGAGAGCCCCCCCCTCCCCCCCTCACACTCAGTGTCTAGCAGAATGGTGAACTCCAACATTACATAATGTTTCATCCTGCTCGGTCCAAGTGTTATTTGCTTGTTTTGTGAGTGGGTGGTTTCTGGGTGCTCTGCTGTGGTTTTTATTTTCCTTTTCTCTCCTCTTTTTTATGCATGGGACTCTCCTGTAACACATTTGTTTTTTGGCACTTATATGACTTTATTGTGCTGCAAGTGCCGTAAAAGTCTTATGAAAAAAGGAACAATTTTGTTTGGTCGGTTGATTGAACATCTTTGGATAGAAGAGATAAAAATTAATCAATTCCACTTTATTGATAGTCTTGAGACATTTGTTTTACAATGGCGTATATAAATACACACATTAATCAACACGTTATATTAATACATACATGCATAAAATATAGCCAACACAATATCACAGACATAGACGATCCTCACAACTTCGCTGTGCAACGCGCCGTTTTTTTAAAAAGCAAGCTGATTCGTGTCTTGCTTGAGGTCACACACAGTAAACCACCCATCTAAACGCGATGCTACTATTCACACGAACTTCATGATATTGTTGTGAGACTGAGTTGATTAACTACTAAACCACTGCCCCCTCCCCACCCCCACCCCCAAGCCCTCACCCCAACCCCATACACAGCTGAATTAGTAGAGAACTTAAAACAATATTACAGTTATACTTGAAAAGTTTCAGCAAAGACGTACGAGCCTATTCCCCGCTTTGTTGTAAACAAGTCCAATTTGAACTGCGTAAAGATACGACGTTTATGAGATGCTGCCCAAGAAATTCCACCGCATATCGTACACAACAGGATGATTCACTGTCTCATATTGATATCCTGAAAAAATCAACTTACATTAATTTATTTCATACCAAAAGCATCTTTAAAAAAAATAAACTATAGAAGCTTCAAAGAGTGGAAGAATTGCTTGAGGATTGAAGAAATAGGATGTATTCACAAGCCTCAGCCACAACCAAAATAAAATAAGAAAACATATTTAGAAAGAAAAAAGGAAGACAGAAAGAAAAACAGAGAGAAAAAAGAAAGAAAGAAAGAAAAAAAGAAAGAAAAAAAGAAAAGAAACAAAATCCCTCTCAACGTGACGCCAGTTTCACAAAGAGGCCAACACTTCGGCGTATCCCACATCCGCGCCGCCCACAGACCACGTGACTCGGGTCGTGGCCGTGGAATAAACAAATTGTGGCCAGGTGGGCGTGTGGGACAGGATGATGGGGCAGTTGTCCTGGGGAGAGTCCACCACCAGCATCCAGCCGTAGTCGACGGGACAGCCTCTGTAAGGTCCGTAGATGATGAACCGGCGAGGGTTGGTGGTGGTCTGGGTCGGTGTGCCTTCCATGGTGAACTATGTGGCGTTCTCGAGGTCGTCTCGTGAAGACTTTAGGATTTAATTTTCATCAGAATTGATCGTGTTAGAGAGAATATCAGTAGAATTGGTCGAAAGAGTTATAGGTCACCTCTCCGTGACAATATTGCATGCCAAGAAGTATAGGCCTAAATATGATAATAACAATAAGATGGATTAAACTTCTTTGATATTCGAAACTCCAAAAAATAAGCGAGAAAAGATGTAAAGTTTGTCGGCAGAGCAAGCTCTTCCTAAAAGTTGTATACGGTTGGCAGATCTTATTCATGGCTCTTATCACACCAATTCTTAATAATCCAAGGTATTCAACCACAATACCCAATAGGTTGATTCATTGTCTAAATGTTGGTGTCTTGAAAATCAACTTGCATTCTCTTCTCCTTTTGAAGAACTACAAAACTTTCAAACAGTTGATGAATCACTAGAGAGATTAAAGAAAAATGTTGTGTTTAGAAGCCTCAATGACGACAAAAAAGGGGGGAAAATCCCACTCAACGTGACGTCAGTTTCACAAAGACGGCCAACACTTCAGCGTATCCGACATCCGCGCCGCCCACAGACCACGTGACTCGGGTCGTGGCCGTGGAATAAACAAATCGTGGCCAGGTGGGCGTGTGGGACAAGATGGTGGGACAGTTGTCCAGGGGAGAGTCCACCACCAGCATCCAGCCGTAGTCGGCAGGACAGCCTCTGTAAGGTCCGTAGATGATGAACCGGCGAGGGTTGGTGGTGGTCAGGGTCGGTGTGCCTTCCATGGTGAACAATGTGGCGTTCTCGGGGTCGTCCCAGGACGAGTCCAGGATCCTGTCTCGTGAGAACCAGGATGTGAAGTTGGTGGACGAGGCGTTGAAGATGATGTGGTGCTGCTCCACTCCGTCTTTGTACAGCGCTATCTTCACCTTGGAGAAAAGAAAGAAAACGAATTTTCGATTTACGTGTTTACGTGTTTCTCGGTGGGAGTTGTGGGAATTTTATCTAAAAAAAAATATATTAATGTTGGTGTTTTTGAGCCCTCACTGACACAATTTAGATCGCTCAGGAAAACAGGCCCCTGACATTGGCTGTCAGAGCCAGCCAATCCAGGGTAAAGAGTGTCTCAAGGGTCAACACCGCCCGAATTATATCATGATACAGGTACTTTCTGTGCAAATTATGTCATATACATACTGTCGATAGATGTGCTTTGACAGAGTACGACAGCAATCAGAAACTCTTTATATGCAAAGACTACACCTCACTCTCTCTCTCTCTCTCTCTCTCTCTCTCTCTCTCTCTCTCTCTCTCTCTCTCTCTCTCTCTCTCTCTTACTTACCCTCTCTCTTTCTATATTTGTATATCTTTTTCTATCTCTTTTCTTAACACTATATCTTTATCTCTCTCTGACTCCATTTCTATCATTCTCTCTCTCTCTCTCTCTATCACTCTCTCTCTTTATCTATCTATCTATCTATCTATCTATTTATCTATCTATCTATCTATCTATCTATCTATCTATCTATCTATCTATCTATCTATCCCCAAGACACACCGTCTGATGTTGTGACAATCGATGTGCTGAAAAGACGTCATTATCAATAATAATAATATTATGACGTTTGAGCGAGCATAAAAAATCAGGCAGTTGGATCAAACAATACTTTGTCATAGCTTTATATAAAACATTATAGGTCTACGTCTATTCTATCTAACAAACCAAGAGGTGGGGTGGGTGTATTGGGGTGGAAGGAAAGGGTGGGAGAGGATGTTAAAGGGGGGGGGGGGTATTTCGTAGTCTACCTCTGAGATTTTGCTGGCTTCCCAGTTACTCAAGATGCTGCTCCTGAACGTCTGGTCACACGGCGGGTCAGTCCGGAACTGGGTACATCCCAGAGGTACGTCATACTGCCAGGGAAAGTGGTGCTGAACGCTGTTGTTGAGCCAGGCATCGTAGACAGACAGAGAGTTTCCCGCCTGTGCTCTGTGGAAGGATGTCTGATTTGCGTAAGGGACAAGGAGTATAATAATGCAATTTGAATGGTTATATCAGGAAACAAAGTTTTGTTAATTAATTATTTGATTGATTTATTTATTTATGCATCTATCCATCCATTCATTCATGTATTCATTAATGTATTTGAAATATTTATTTATTTATTTATTTTTTTGTTTATTTATTTATTTTTCCTTATTTTCTTTCTTTCTTTCTTTTTTTCTATACTGTAAATAAACCTCAATTACGTGCCATCGTCCTTACTTGCCATCTTCTTTGGCCTACCACATCTTTTATGATCACCCTCGTTTAAGTGTGTCTCTTAAGTTGTTGACTGTTGACTTCTAATAGTGATACTGATGTGGGATAACCAGGAATGATGTCGTCGAATGTTCACAGCCTGGTGTATCTCAGCTGCACCAAGTTTTAATATGAAAAGGATGACCATAAGGGCGGGAAACGGACGTTTCTTTTAAAGGGATTTTTTTCGGAGATGACGAAATGTTGCTACAGGTTAGTCAATTGAGAAAATTAAATGTTTTTTGTAGTACGTTTATCAGCAAAAATGAGTTTTAAAAACCCCATCAGAAATGCAATAATAATATTAGGCAATTATAAATTCACATAATATATTGCCTATTTTCACAAAGCTCAATTTACTTTACAGTAATAGAAAGAACAGTTCCAGTAGTAATTATTCCCCTCCATCTCTCTCTCTCTCTCTCTTTCTTTCTCTCTCTCTCTCTCTCTCTCTCTCTCTCTCCCTCTCTCTCTTTCTCTCTCTCTGTTGCTTTCTCTCTCTCTCCCTCCACCTCTCTTTCTCCTTCCATCTATCTCTCTCGCTCTCTCTCTTTCTCCCGGTCTTTCTCTTTC
Organism: Aplysia californica; assembly: GCF_000002075.1. Lineage (NCBI taxonomy): Eukaryota > Metazoa > Mollusca > Gastropoda > Aplysiida > Aplysiidae > Aplysia > Aplysia californica. The sequence goes on along the minus strand of NW_004797988.1, from coordinate 82,565 downwards.
TCTTGCTTTCGCTCTGTCTCTCCCCCCCCTCTCTCTCTGTGTCTCTCTCTTTTGTCTCTGTCTCCGTCTCTGTCTCTGTCTCTGTCTCTGTTTCTCTGTCTCTCTCTCTCTCTCTCTGTCTCTCTCTCTCTCTCTCTCTCTCTCTCCCTCCCTCCCTCTCCTTCTCTCTCTCCTCACTCTTTTCACAATACATTCTAAAGTACAAACAGCCCGACAAAGGCTTGCACACACGACCACGCCCACGCACAAATATCGATGACGTCAAACAGCCGCTTGTTAGAGACCGGCATGGACAAAAAGAAAAAAAAAAGAATATTTGCAGAAATAACATATTATCATAATGTGTGTGCATTGGGAATGTCGGTCATCCCGCGTTAAAGCTAACCCCAGGATGTATTGTAAATTGATGCAAAATAGTATACGATAGATGTTTAGAGTGCTTCCGCTTTATTGCAATAGTATCCAAGGACAGCTAGAAAAACAAATGAAGAACTCCTGGTTGAAGCAAATTATAGAAAACAACTTATCACGAATATAAGAAAACGACAGGCAAATTTCTTCGGACACACAATGCGGAAAGAAGCATTAGAGAATATTGTCACAACAGGAAAGTTTGATGGAAAGAGAGACAGAGGCAGACGGAGGGAAAAGATACTGGACAAGATGACAACATGGTTGGGAGCAGCAAGAACAACAGACACCATTGCTGCAGCGAAGGACAGGGTGAAGTGGAGGTCCATGGTCGCTCACGCCAGTCGGCAAGGCACCGGATGATGATGATCCAAGGACACTTTAATGTTGGTTTTAGCTCTTTGTAAGAGTTTTACGGCACTTGCAGTACAATAGGGCCACATAAGTGCCGAAGATTAGAGGAGTCACAAGAGAGTAACAAACACAGAAATGAAGGAGAAGAGACCAGAACAACAGATGTTTGATAGGAAAGAAGGAGCAAACCACACAAGAGCATCCGCAACCACCCGCTCATTAATGTTATACATTATTATGGATTATTATTACAACTCAATACATGTATTTCCAAGGTTTACAAATCCAGCATCAGTCTACAGTCATTAGTGCAGAGCAAACTTTTAGAAACTGGCCAGTTAGTTTTACATCGCAGAATAAAGTTATTTCAAAAGTAGGAATTTCACACCTCATCATCACAATTTAGATAATTTATGAGGCAGGCTTCAATTCTGTGAGGGCCAACCAGGGCTGAGACATACAATGCTGCACTTTAGAATTCTGAGATACTCGACAAAACTTCTCCCCACACGGGATTCGAACTTCCGTTTTCTTTAAAGACACATTTAATGACATTATTTTTTTTATATCGGTACAATGTTATGGCCATTTATGTACTTTGCGAATTGCATTGTGTATATTATTTTATTATGTACATGTATTTGTATGTGCTCATTTCGTAACGATGTGTAAACGTGCGCGTGTAATAAGCCAGTCGACGTGTGTGTGCGAGTGTTTGTGTATGTGTGTGTGAGTGTGTGTGTGTGTGTGTG
>NW_004797988.1:78164-80648 GCF_000002075.1 Aplysia californica | reverse complement strand
GGAGTGTGTGCCTGGTTTCAGAGATAAATTTGAGGGGAAAATTGCCACCAAAGTTTGGTGATTTCCAAAGCTTGAGATAGTCCTTAAAAATTGCAAATTTACATTTTTTGTTTGTCTTTAATCAACGTTTTTCTCTCAGTAAAATCCACACAGTTATATATTTATTTTTTCATGGACATAAAAGGTGTTGAGCCAAACTAGGGGGAAATGGCGGTTTGTCAGTTCTAATGTTTTGACGAGCGCCTGATTTCACTACGATGCCTTCCATTTGTCAATCAAAACCTTTATCATCATGACAAAGGATCAATTTCGTGGGCGGAAATCACACAAGCTGACCCTGCCCGAGACGGTATTCGATGTATTGATTGGCATAATGCCGGCCTCAGATAACAAAAGATCAGCGATCTGTTGTTATATCATTCAGTAAATCTGTGTTTATTCAAACTACAATTGTGGATAAATCGACATGTGATGTACAAAAGACTGCCAAGGTAAGATAAGGCGTGTATAGCTTTACTGTGCTCATATTCTGTTACATTTTTCCCTTCTCTAGTCTCAACCCTTCTGTTGTTCCTCTTGTTGTTGTTTTTTCTCTTTCTTTTTGTTCTTCTCTTTGTTTAGATTGTTGGTTTTCTGTTGTTACTGTGGTTGCTGCTATTGCTACTGCTGCTGCTGCTGCTGCTATTGTTATTGTTGTTGTTTTCTTCTTCTTTTCCTTTTCCTTCTTTGTCTCCCCCATCCTTTTCCTAACCTTTCCCTTGTCCCTTTTCCTTCCTTTGCCATGCCGCAATCTATGTCTAGTTGGACCTCACAATATAAAAAGGTCAAAAACATGTCTCTTCTCTCACTGACTAAAATTTTGAATCACAATTTACAGCGTCCAAAATCATGAAGATAATATTTTCCTTGGAAAAACACACACATACACACACATACACACACACACAAACAAACAGACAAACAAGCAAACAACCTAACAAACAAACAAACAGCACACGCACATATCCCCTTTTAAAAGAGCTAGGCTCATTTTAGAAGTGGGACCTGAAATTTGATATTCATCACTAAGATTCCTCGAACACCTTATGATCAAGAGCCCTTTTGGGAAATTCTGACCATGATCATCTCAAACATAACATAATCCAGTAGGATATCAACTGAGATGAATGGCCCAGATAAAGCAAGAACAAATATGTTGGTGAAGGTCGCATTTCCAAATTGTGACGCCATTGCCCGAAGCCTGAATTCTACAATCATTGTGGTAGATGCTACTGAACAGGAGCACTGCACACTGCTTACGTTACAGCTCACCTATGACACTTTTTGACTAGGCAGATCTAGTCACAAGGAATTCATTTTATAGTGAACACTCTTTTGCACTAAAGGTCCTCAAAGCATGCGTTCAATAAAGATGATCTCGGGATTAGAATTATATGACGGACTTGCTTTTAAAAACGATATTGTCCAAGCTGTAAACCTCTTAAAATCAGTAAAAACCACCCAGAGGAATTTTTTACATTAGTATTTATTAAGGAATCTTCTAGAATACATCTAACGGGTGTTTACAAAAATAATGATCTGTTGAGACAAATTTATACAAGCCCCTTTGCAAAAACTGGAGAGGTTTATGTTTGATAGTTGAGGAAATATTTGACACAAAGTGGCGCCACAAATTTTTGACCGCACTATAGTAAGGTTTTACGGCGCTTGCAACTGCGTACGCGCTTACTCCTATGAATGTCAAGGGGTGGACGTTAACAGAGAGGTCCGAACGGGTAATCAGGCTTACTCTCTCTATCCTCAACAGCACAAAGTCTACTTCGACTATCAAGGCTCCCCGGAAAAAGCAGTTCACAAGAGAGTGACAAACATACAAAAATAGTAGAGGAAAAATGACGATAGTAAGGATGAGGAAAGAAAAAGCAGCAGTTCCCACTAAGCTGTTCCTGCACAGTATGAGCATGACATTAATGAGTCAGCCCATTTACAATTTCACTGTGCATAAGAACACGTTACTATCCCCCCCGCCCCCCGTTCCTTTGAAAATGGCCTAAAGACACTTCAGTTACTGGCACTTCCCTGATTTGGGGGAGGGGGGGGGGCGAGGCGTCACTACATTCGCTGGGAATAAAAAGAATATAGTTCACGGTTGATGATATAGGCTACAAGATGAGAATTTAAAAAAAATGAGACTTGCACCTGAAAATGAGTGTCCAATTATTGTAGAGTCCGCCTTCGTCCCAGGTCTGTATGATGACGCTGTCTGGGTCAGCCTGTATCAGCACAGAGCTGTGAAAACTGTCCAGTCTTGATAAGGAACACTGGTGGGTCACAAGGCTTAGACTGGCACTTCTGGAGTGGGAAAAGAGGGGAGGGGACAGTAGGTGGAGGATAGAGGCAGTCACAACTGATTGTATGTGTGTTTGTGTTCGTTATGTGTGTATGTGCGTGTATATGTGTGTATGTGTGTGTGTGTATATATAT
>NW_004797988.1:73724-76945 GCF_000002075.1 Aplysia californica | reverse complement strand
GCAAATAAACAAACAACAGCCCACCCCCCAAAAAAAACAACAACACCCCCCCAAAAAAAAACCAAACAAAAAAAACAAACAAACGAACAACCCAACAAAAACAACAACATAAAACAAATAACATGCACACAAATACAATAATAACCCCCCCCCCCTGAAAGATGAGAGCTACTACAGTCACAAAAACACCCTCCAACCACTCACAGAGGGCGTGAACGACCGGTAGATTAGAAAAACAGTACTTTCGACAACCACTAGGATAAAACAAAAAGATAAGTGTCTACTTTCACCAGCTGTGGGATAAGCCACTCTGTTTGTCAATCTCTTGTAACACTTCTAACTCGGTGGCCTAGTCGTTAGGCTCTCGGACTCGCAACCGTAAAGTCGTGGGTTCGAATCCCATCAAGGACCCGATGTTGTGTCCTTGGGAAAGGCACTTTGCACAAATTTTCCTCACTTCACCCAGGTGAGAATGGGTACCCGACTATGGACAGTGAACGATCTTGTCAGTTTGATAGTGTTTGAGCGTATGAAATCCTCAGCTTGCACTGTATGCTTCCGCGGAAGCCGAGAATGTTTCTGGGTGTTTTCAGAGGGTCTGCTGGGGTAAGGATAGTTGTAAAGCGCGTAGAGCAGGCTCTTGAGCATGGATATGCGCTATATAAATGCAATTATTATCATTATTTAATGACATGCAGTTCATCTACTATTGACCGCCCAGTGGTAGCTGTGAGAACCACTATCGTCCAGGGAAATTGTTAACTCATAGCCTAGAGACTTAGCATATTATTCTGGTCACTCTACAACGTTGGAATTTGCGCTGTTTTGTGGGCTCTCTAAAAAAATGGTTAGAAAGAGTTTTACAGCACTTGCAACACAATACGGTCACATAAGTGCTGTTTTAGTTTTAGTAAAAGTTTTACGGCACTTGCTACACAATAAGGTCGTATAAGTACTGTTTTAGTTTTAATAAACGTTTTACCGAACACAATACGGTCACATAAGTGCTGTTTTAGTTTTAGTAAAAATTTTACGCACTCGCAACCCAGAACGGTCATATTAATGAAAAGATTAGAGGTATTACAATAAGAGAGTAAGAAACACAAAAAGGAGGAGGGGACATAAAGACGCTAGACGTTTGATTGGAAAGAAGGAACAACCATGCCAGAACACCCGCCAACCGCCTACAAGTGCTCTTTATCAACCTCTTCCCTGCTGTGTAGACGGTTTTTTTTGTTTTTTAAAAATTGTTTCACAGCGCTCACAACTGCATAATGTCATATGAGCGCGCAGGACACGTTAAAACATTTTTAGTTGGTAGGAAATTTTAAATTTTGCCCGGATGGCAGCCGAAGCCTACTCTTACCGATTTTTAGACCAGCAAGGGATCTTTAACGTGTGCAACTTGCACACGGGACATCCGAGATTTTTTCCCTTATCCAAGAAGGATAAGTGTTAGATCTTACCTACTATAAGATCAATTGGGAGGCTGAAAGACAGTAGTAGGAAGGAGCCAAGGGGTAAAAGTAGAAATGCTGCAGAAAGAGTCAGGTGCCCAGTGGAGGGGGCAGGGAGGGAGGGGGCAGATAGTGGGGACGAAAGCAGACGACAGAACAAGGGTAGAGGGCAGGAATAGAGGTGAAAGGGGGTACTTTTAGAGAAGAAAATTTTCCGTTGCTGTCAGGTTTCGAACCCGGGACCTATTGAATGAGAGCGAACACCCAAACCTCTAGACCACGAGAACCCCTGTGTAGACGTTTAGTTTAAACAGGTTTACAAATTTCAGTAAAATCCTTTTCTGTCCTTCTTCTATTTTGTGTTTGTTATTCTCTTGTAACACATCTAATCTTGGGTACTTATATGACCGTACTGTGTTGCAAGTGCCGTATAACTCTTACTAGAACAATAAAACAGTTTTTTTGGTCTAGTTACAGCTTTTACAGGTGTTTGTTCTTAGATAGAAAAAGGGGATACAGCTTTTTGTTAAATTAAATATCTCTTGAATAAACATTTTTATCTTGTCTAGTCATACGTAGATAGAAATCATTGACGAATAAAAGGGTTAAAAAGGAAGCATAACTACTTCTTTATTCAAACAGGTGTTTCCAATTACGTTTTTCATATTGAAAGCTTTCGGAGGCACACAGAAAACATATATGCTATGACATTAATATGTACACTTTTGGGTTTATGAATTTGTATTTGATGTTTCGAAATATGCCGCGGGTTGTTGGAAATCGCCACTGGTAGGTCCTACTTCTTTACTTTTCTTCTGTTGTTTCTGTCTGCCTTTCTTACTTTTCCCAGCACTAAATGACCATTATTGCGTTGGTGCGCTTCTCTTTAGTATAGTAGTATAAGGTTTTACGGCGCTCGCAACTGCTAAGGTCATATGAGCGCGCGAAACACAAGTTGTTCACCTCTGCGAAAGTTCACTTCACGACTGGTAACTTATTTACTTTAAAATGCTAAAAAAGTTAAAATATTCAAATTCGCTTCTCTTTACTCAAACAAACAAACAAACAAACAAACAAATCGGGTGATTGGCGCGTGCTCCGATGGGGTTTGCACCTTCTTTCCTATCAAACGTCTCTCGTCTTTATCTTTTCTCCATATCTTTTTTTTTGGTGTTTGTCAATCTCTTGTAACACTTCTAACTTACATGTTAGAATTACTTATTATGTTGCAAATGCCGTAAAACGCTTACTAAAACTAAAAAAAAAGTAACCCCAAAAGCATTCTACGGCACTCGCAACCCAGAACGGTCATATTAGTGCCAAAGATTAGAGGTGTTACAAAAAGAGAGTAACAAACGCAACAAGGAGGAGGGGTGATAAGGACGCTAGATGTTTGATAGGAAAGAAGGAACAACCATGCCAGAGCACCGGCCAACCGCCCACACGTTCTCTATGAGTTGACAATTCTTCTTGATGAAATACTGACTTGGCTAAAAAAGCAAAACAAAACCAAATACAAAACCAACCCCACCCACTAAAAAACAACCCCCCCCCAAAAAACCCCCACAACAAACAACAACAACAACAACAACAGCAACAGTAGCAGCAGCAACAACAACAACAACAACAACAAACAAACAAGAAAACAAACATCGCATATATGCCACAATAATGCTTTTAGTCTGCTGCTGATCAGACATACGTATCATCACAAAGGCAGTGATACTGACTGAAGTTGTCTTTAGGCCATTCCCAAAAGGGGGA
>NW_004797988.1:67922-71031 GCF_000002075.1 Aplysia californica | reverse complement strand
AGGCGCTGGCCGATAGCTGTTTCAATGTTAATAAAGTAACGACGCGGTGAAATCAGGCGTTCGTCAATATTTTGGGCATTTAGATTTATTAATACCATCTTAAAGTTTGTTTACTTGTCTTGCATTTGTCGAAAAAAGTACCCCCCCCCTCCCCCATCTTGAATTGAAGTCGAAATATTTCCGATTGAGGTGGTGGGTTCGTCTGGTACGAGAGGAAAAACTTGCGGAAAAAACGGTTGCCAAAGTTTGGCAACTTCCAAGGCTTGAGAGTTTTTGGAAACTGGAAATTTACATTTTTATGTGCCTTTAATGAACGTTTTTCGATAACATTTACTCACAAATACGTTTTAATAGAACATAAAATGAGTTGAGCCAAAAACAGACAATTAGCAACAAAAAACACACACAAAAAAAAAACAAAAAGACCCAACACCCAGAAAAAATGCCGTTTTCTTTGACTTCCTAGTTTTGACGAGCGTTTGATTTCCTCACATTGCCTTTTTCTTTTACGTCGATGGCCGACGCTGACTAACCGTGTATGTGTGTGGACATCGATTTTCAGAAAAGTGGGAAGAACGTAACTCTGATTCCTTTCTAATCTTCGTAATAATATTGCTCTCACCGCGAAATTGGAGTGCAAACAAAGCAGGCTGGGTTGACCTGGAGCAGAGTAAACTGAGCAGATAAGGGATGGAAAAAAACAAGGATAATACATGCTTTTGCTTTTTAGCGCATGGGAGCAGAAAAAAAGAAAAAAAAAAGAAATTAACAAAATGATAATAAAAAAATAAAGTGGATCCGGCGCCTCACCTTTCGATGATCATAACGATAATCAATCAGTATGGCTAAAACTTTTGTGAAGTGGGCTCTTTCTCATTATGCTATATGAATGTATCTCCAATCAAACCACCATACTTAAAGCTGGCAATAACATGATTTGAAACAAATAAATGTTCTGGGGGCTCTCGTGGTCTAGAGGTAAGGTGTTCTCTCCTCGTTTAATAGGTCCCGGGTTCGAAACCTGACAACGACGGACACATTTTTACTCTAATAAATCCACTCCTTTCGTCTTGTCTGCTTTCGTCTCCACTTTCTGCCCCCCCCCCCCCTTTTTGCCCCATTGTCTGGGCTCCTGGCTCTTTCTGCTGCCTTTTTAATGCCACTCTTCCCCTTGGCTCCTTACTGCTGTCTTTCAGCCACCCTCCTAATCTCATGGTAGGTAAGACCTCACTCCTAGTCTTCTCGAAAAAGGGCGAAAAAAATCTTGGAGGTCCCGTGTACAAATTGCGCACGACGAAGGTTCAGTCTCCACTCTGATAAAATTCAAAATTAATTCCTACCAAAGTGAAAATGTTGAATGTGTCCCCCGCACTCAAATGACCGTATGCCGCTGTGAGCTCCGCAAAACACTTACAAAAAAAAGAGATGACCAGGAAGATTTGTGTGTAGTTAAAACCCCTTACCCTATCCCCAATGAAACAAACCCCCCTAACCCTAATCCCTATAAAATATCCAGCAACCCCAGCCAACTACCAACCCTAACCTCAATACAACCAAACAAGAAACCTAACCCACTTAGAATATCCACAGACTCCAACCAACCACCTAACCCTAATCGTACTACCACTCATAACAATTAACCCCCAACTCGAAAACTCACTACCGTCAACCACAAAGACCCACCCGTGTACGTAACCCCAGTTACACACCAGAATAAAAGAAACCGACGTCAGCGATGTTATGTTCGAGTAATATAATATACAATCAACCAACTCCTTCAGCCCCTCCCCTACCCCCTCCCATCCCCTCACACACACATACACACACATACACACACATACACACACACACACACACATACACACACACACACACACACACACACACACACACACACACACACACACACAAACACACACACACACTCCAATCCCTTAAGCCCTCCTAAAGGCAAACTGGAACAGGAACAATAATTATTGATTGTAACGATGGGTCGCTATTGTTTTACGTCAACGCTCGCCAAACGGAGGAGTATCGCTAATTAGCGGGCGATTAGGTAACTTTGGTGGGCGGTGAGGGTCACCCGGGTACTAGTAGATTCTTAAAAATACCCCACTTGTAATTACATGAACATTCTCGTGTGGTACGAAAATAATTCAAATCTAGCTTTTTAAAAAGCACTCATATGACCTTATGCAGTTGCGAGCGCCGTAAAACTTCTACCAAAACAAAGAGGAAAAGTGGGCGTTGGCTATTGGAAAGGTTGATAAGCACCGTTTTACGCGCTTAACGACCCAGTGTCGTATAGTGTCCACATTGCTGGTGTAGTTTGCGCCTTTTTTTTTATCTCACCAACCGTCTATCGTCCTGTTCTCCCCTTGTTTTAAGTATTCATATGACCTTATAGCATGCATCAGAACACCATTGAGTTACAATCAGAATACTGAGTATGTATCAGGATTAACATTATTATCGTTTATATTACGGTGAATTTATGTTATGCATGTGACTTTGAGCCTGTTTGTGAGTGCAAGCATACTGCGCGTGTGTACATGTGTTTGTGTGTGTGTGTGTGTGTGTGTGTGTGTGTGTCTGGGGGGGGGAGGGTCGAGTGTGTGTATGTGTGTACGTGGTGAAACACCAAACCAATGTGCGAGGATCTGGACAATAAAGATGTATCTTATGTTATCTTATCTTACCTGATCTTATGCTATGTTATGTTATGTTATCTTCTTTTTTGTGTTTGTTACTCTCTTGTAACACTCTAATCTTCGGCACTTATATGAACTTATTGTGTTGCAAGTGCCGTAAATATCCTACTAAAACTTAAAAACAACCGTGCAAGTCTGGGACAACTGTGGCTACGTGAGGTAGCCATCATCTCAGCATACAGATGTACATGTCTGACGAAGTAGTATGTATAGCCGAACCTTCTCTATCGGCCACCAGTCCATGAAAATTACTTGTACAAAACAAGGACTTCCCACTCCGCCCCACCCCCATCTCTGGTCCCGTATTCCTTTTGATCCAATCCCGCCCATCCCACAGCTTACCCCCATCTCCCCCCCTCTCTCTCTCTATTCTTTCTCTCTCACTCACTCACTCACTC
>NW_004797988.1:62811-67822 GCF_000002075.1 Aplysia californica | reverse complement strand
TCTCTCTCTCTCTCTCTCTCTCTCTTTTTTTCTCTCTTCTTTTTCTCTCTCATTCTGTGGCTACCCCTTCTACAACTCCCTTCCGTCTCCACTTTTTTCCTCTCTCATCCTCCCGCCCTCTCTCCCCTTTCCCTCTCTTGCTATCTCTTTCTCCCTTCCCGTTTTGCCCCTTCCCTCTCTCTCCCTCTCCTCTTCTGCCGTTTATTGAACCAGACACACCTTTCTTTATAATAATACTATACTTTTGTATAGGTCTTCTCCGCTCATTGTGATAACCTTCAAGTTAATGAGCCACACAGGTACAGATTTGAACAGAAGATCACTTAAAGCGCCCATAAAAATTGAGAGTCTAAGTCACACTGAGGTAGTTTCAGGAAAAAAAATAAAGCTGGAATTATGCGTGGATATACTGCGCTTTAAGATCTTTTGTTAAGTCTGTAAAAGCTGTTTGTTTTATGCTTTAATGTTTCAGAAAGCGTTTTACGGCACTTGCAACACAGGTAGGTCATATAGGTGCCCAAGGTTAGAGGTGTTACAAGAGAGTAACAAATACAAAAAGAAGAAGGACAGGTAAGGACGATAGATGTTTGATAGAAAAGAGGGACCAAACCACACCAGAGCCTCTCTGATGCTGTTTAAAGACTCCATGGCATTTCATTCGAAAACTGTGTATGGTGAAGGGATTTAAATATCTTGGCAGCACTTTTTCTGAAATCGCCTCCATAGATAGAGAAATAGAAACAAGAGCTCAAAAAAGCCAACATCGTCGACTACCAGCTCGCACCCCTTCTGTTACACCCATACATATCTATGGACACAAAGAGACAGCTTATCACTAATTCAATATTTATACCAGCATTATGCTACCAGAGCCAAACTTGGACATTAAGTAAAATCCATGAAAATAAAATCACTGCATGCGAGATGAAATTAATGTCCCCGCAAAGCCCTTTACAGCACAAGAAGAGACAGGCAGAAAAAATGAAGAAGAGCAACTACTTAGCCCTGCACGCATTTCATAGAAAGATAGAACATAAAATGGTTTGGCCACCTATTACGAATGTCACCTACCCAGCCAGCCTCGAAAACCTATACCTTCCAGGGAAGCTGAGACTATTTCTCAGTCTTCTATGGTCTGCTGGGGTAATACTATTATAGTGTAAAGCGCATAGAGCTTGCTGTCGAGAGGGAATATTACGTGCTATACAAAAGCTATTATTATTATTATTATTATTATTATTATTATTATTATTATTATTATTATTATAATAATAATAATTTTAATTATTATTATTATTAACACCATGTACTCAGTCTGTAAAAGAAGAGGTAGACCACGCAAAAGATGGATTGAGGCAGTCAAGGAAACCCTAAGAATGATAATATCCCAATTAAAAGAGCTGGACTACCATAGGACACTGCATCTACTCACGACTCTTGACGGCAACAAAGGATGAAAACGTAAAAGTCTAGCGCAATTTCCTGTGACGTGTGTGGCCATACTTAGAACTTTTGTAAAAAGCAAATTATGACTAAGACTCCTTTCCCCCCACCAGATAGGTGCTACTGACAGAAGTTGTCTTTAGGCCATTCCCAAAGGGGGAATATTAACATGTTCTTATGCACAGTAGAAATGTAAATGGGCTGATTTATCAATGTCGTACTCATACTGTGCCGGAACAACATAGGGTAAATAGCTGCCTTTTCTTTCTTCATCCTTACTGTCGTTTCCGCCCCCCCCCCTTCTACTTCTTTTGCATGTTTATCACTCTCTTGTGAACTGCTCATGCTATTTTTTCCGGGGTCCCATGATAGTCGAAGCAGACTTTGTACTGTTGATGCTAGACAGGTGAGCAGAGTAAGCCTGATTCCCCTTTTGGACTTCTCTGTTGACATCCACCCCTTAGCGCTCATGTGACCTTATGCAGTTGCGAGCGCCGTAAAACCTTACTAAAACTAAACTAAGATTAAACAGCCATTTTTTAACGACCCCTTCAATTTTGTCACGCAGCTTTCGAAAATAAAATAAAATGCTATAACGCTGATTTGGCACTTGTTAAATGGTGTGAGGTAGTTAATGATATGCTCAGTCCTGAATTTATTAATTAATAAGCCAAATGATTCTTGCTAGCTTTCTTAAACAAAATAGCAAAGTCACCACATAACTAAAATACCAACATTTGTTATTGATGATTTCGTTTACATTTATTAACTGAGAAAATCAATCTAATTGATAACTTCACAATCCCACGTAATACCGTACTAATACGTCAAAAGTCTTCTTTTTTTCATCATCAAGTGCCAGATTGTAACCAGACATGTTTTCTTTACATATTCTAAAAAAGAACCGCTTTCACTCACTTTTGGTCACAATGTTAGGTGAAGATCTTTTTGGGAAAGTGCAATAAAAACTGTATCATAAATAAAAAATAATAAAGAAAAATAAATTCCATTTTATTAATCGGCTTGACAAATTTGTTTTTACAATGGCCTACACATGTAAACAGAAACACAGGAATAATACGTGATTTCACATCGCTGGCTGCCACTGTACAGTGTCCTGAAATTTTTTTTTCTTTTGTTTTTTAAAGCTATGATAATCTTCTCTCGATCAAGGACACAAACTAATAAACACTCACCTAACTGCCGTGTCACCAAAACTCGTTTGATAGTATTGTCAACCTGACCTCACTAATCACTCAGTCACTGGAGTCCCCATCAGCATATTATTGATGTAATTATATATTCCAGAATTCAAACCTTTGAACTTGTTTCAACTTCCAATCTTCTACGATGTTATTATTGATATGATTTATTGTTTTTACTAATATTTCCAAGATTTGACGCGTGTTACAAGTTAGATAACAGCATACAAAATGAAATGTTACAAAGGGACGATGAACGAAGACACCAAACAACAATCTGGCGTCGAATCGAGCGTGAAAACACCCAGTGGCACCAGTATAACTTAGATAAGTTGAACACGTTAAGAGAATGGGGCCACAACAGCCAACCCCCCCCAAAAAAAAAAACAACAACTAAAAAATGAAACTCGATGACTAAAAGGAAGACCAAGAGAAAGATGGGTTGATGGAGTAAAAAACACCCTTTAAATGCATAGTATGATGACGACACAAAAAAGCCACACATCTGGCCCATTTCCGACAATCACATTTCCCCTAGACACCCTGCTGTGGACGAGGACACAAAATTTGAAAATAAGATAAAACAAGCTAGAAATATAGCATGAAACCTATTCAATGAAGGCATTTCATCACTGGATCTTGGTGTATCTAGGTAATAATTTATGTTGGAGCGTTGTGGAATCAGGCGCTTGTGCCAAAACAATAAACTCTTAGAAACCAACATTGTTCGATCCATTGGGCAATTTTTATGGATTAAAATTTATTTTGGGCCCAACACCTTTTACATAATTTAAAACACATATTCCTGCACGAAGTCTACCTTACAAAAGTGGATGAAAGGCACCCAAAAAATCTAAATTTGCTATTTCCAAGGACACTCAAACTTTGGAAATCACCAGACTTTGGCGACCATGGTCTCGCTAATTAAACCTCGGACGCCTTTAATCTCAAATATCGCAACTTCTATTCATGATAGATGGGTAATTTATTTTTCCTTAAAACAAAACAAGAGACCAAACTTTACGGTGATAGCAATAACCCATAAGCCCAAACACTGACGAGCGCCTGATTTCACCACGCCGTGACACAATATAACAATCAGATGGCCAGCATCTGTTACATGCAAAAAAACCCCCAAAACACAACAACCAAACAACAACAACAATAATAGGAACGAGATATCCCTCCCCAAGTGTGGAAGACTGTCTATGGTCTTGGTTCTCCATTTATCAGGAGGATCATTTTATTCCACTGAGCTTGAATTGGCCCTTAAGGACAAGGTCGAAGAAGCCATGCACAAAATCTGTTTAGAAAAAAAAGGGGTGGGGGTGGGGGGAGATAAAACATTCATAACCCTCATCGAAGAGCGAACTTAAAATAGTAACGCCCTTTGCATCGAAACACTGCAAGACTAACTGTTGATATACACTAAATAATAGCAGCCGTCACAAATGTTGTTCCTGAGTGGGAAGAACTTTTATTGAGTAATTTGGTCTTTCTGCTAGGATGTTGCATCCCTCTCAACCTGGATTGGCCCTGACAGTCAAGGTCAAAGCCCATCTCTTAAATTATATGAATTACGCTGAATGAAGGAATCGTAAATACACTCATATTTCAGTTTTTTTAAGAGAGATAAAAATCCCATAACAACAAAAACAGAACAAACAAATCGTGTGTGAGTTTTACCAACGCACTTTGATGGGCAATTCAGAAGGTGACATTAATTATTGATTTAAAAGGCAGGTTGATATTCTGCCAAGACACCCGAGTATCCATTTTTAGAACTCACCCACGATGGACCGGTTAAAAGAAGAGAGCCGGACAGCGTATACAGAGAGTTTTCTTTTTCTTTGGTTAGTGTTTTAGGGCGCTCGTAACTTCATAAGGTCATATTAGTGCGCTGGACAAAAATGAACAGTCAAAAAAACCCCAACAACAACAAAAATCGTATTAGTGCGGTTAGCCTAAAAGTGCAGGGTCACGAAATTTCCATTAATGTGAGTTGCTTTGACCAGCCAGGCAGGACATATTATGGTATCTTTGAAATCTGACCACAGGGAGTAGATGGCAGATAAATTCCACGGTGTTGGGGTGCGTATAAATAATAAAAAAATTATCTCAAAATTGTTCTGACCACAAATCGTTGGACCGCTGGCACCATAGAGGAGGTCTATTGCGCTATGGTTACTTGTGAAGTGGTTTTTTAAAAGAAAAACAGTTTCAGAGAAAGGCGGCATGGAGGTGGTCGAAATGAAGGTAAAATAATAATAAGAAGAAGAACAGAGTAAATGTTTTGTGTGTAAAAGTTGGGGCATATTTTGTGTTTGTGAGTGAGTTAGTGAGTGTTTGTATATATATATATATAC
>NW_004797988.1:59605-60836 GCF_000002075.1 Aplysia californica | reverse complement strand
GGGGTGAGATGTTAGGTAGGTATGTATTTAGTGTTTAAGTGCATTACCCTACATCTTTCGTGGAACAGCGTAAATTAGATATGACGCACTTGTACATAGATAATATCCGTAGTGTTTTAATTACGTGAAAAACGGGATGTGTTGTTAAATAAAGTTTCCATAATAAAATAGTTTAGCTTGTACATTCACACCTGTTTTGTGGGTTAGTTTTTTTAGATTTTAATCTTTGGGATGAGTTAGGATCGAGGGAAGGAATAAGAATAGATTAGGTGAAATTCCTCTTCAATTTCATTGAGCAGGGGGGGGGGGGGTATTAGGTATGAATAATGGATTTTATTTAGTCTTTAAGTGCATTGCCCTACACTTCCGGGAAACAGCGTAAATTAAATTTGACACACATGCACATGTACATAGATAATATCAGTAGTGTTTTAATTACGTAAAAACGTGATGTATTGTTAAATAAAGTTTCCTTAATAAAATAGTCAAGCTTGTACGTATGTACTTGCTTTGTTGGTTAGTTTTTGTAGATAAGGATAGAGGGAATGAATAATAATAGATTGGGAGAAATTCCTCTTCAGTTTCATGAAAGTTATTACATTATAGGAAAGGCCACCACCCCCCTCCTAAAAAGGAAAATATGTTTTAAGAATATATGGTATATAAATACATAAATAAACAGATATAATATACAAGTACGTATACTGTCAAACCTCTTTATAACACCGACCTTGGGGCGACTATAAAGTTGGCGGAACAGCTGGGCTGGCGGTTCAACGGATCGAGTCCCTCTAATTTATAGCCCCGACTACCCAACGCCAAGGATCTTGATTCTGCTGTGCGACCCGTATTTGGAAAGTGGCTTATTTATTAATTTTTTATATTTTTTTTTTTTTGGGGGGGGGGGGTTGGTGATATACATAATAGTATTTGCTATGCGACCTGTATTTGAAAAGTGTGGGGTTTTTTTTTTTGGTTGGTGATATACATGAACATGCACATGTATTTAGAGCAGATAGGCTTCTCTATCTCTATCTCTGTCATTCTCATGACAGGAAGATTACCAAGTAGCCAAGCAGTGAGTGCCATGCGTCGTGTGTAGTGTGTACCTTCGGCGGTCAATGCTGGCTGTACAGCGGGGCGAGTTTACTTTAGTTTAATAAGGACGGTACAACAAAAACAAAACAAAACAACCGCCCTCCACCCAAAGAATAATCCATAAATAAATAAA
>NW_004797988.1:54444-59080 GCF_000002075.1 Aplysia californica | reverse complement strand
TATTATTATTATTATTATTATTATTATTATTATTATTATTATTATTATTATTAACGATGATGCCAATAGCTCAAGATGGCCAAAAAAAATAAATGATGAGCGCCTGATTCCACTTTTCCATGACACACAATATTATGTTGGGAAGTGGCTGAGAGTGTCTGCTTATGCCCCATGTAGGGTACGTATAGAGGGTGATTCTGGCGTTCAGCTGATGCGGGGAAGCAAGAAGGGCCCAGAGAACTTCTACGAGACGGGAGTTGTGTCCTCTCGGTTCAACGCCATTCACGACCACTCCAACTACGCCAGCACCGTTGGTGAGATGTTGTTGCTGCTGCTGCTGCTGTTGTTGTTGTTGTTGTTGTTGTTGTTGTTGTTATTATAGTTATTGTGGTTGTTGTTGTTGTGGTTGCTGCTGCTGCTGTTGTTGTAGTAGTTTTGTTATTGTTACTGTTGTTATAGTTATTGTTGTTCCTTCTCCTGTTGCTGCTGCTGCTGTTGTTGTTGTTGTTGTTATTATTGCTGTTGCTGATGCTGCTGTTGTTGTAGTTGTTGTTATTGTTATTGTTGTTGCTGCTGTTGTTGCTGCTGTTGTTGCTGCTGTTGTTGTTGTTGTTGTTGTCGTCGTTGCTGTTGTTGTTGTTTTTGCTTTCCTTACCTCTGGTTTTTTTATTGCTGCTTTTACATTTTCGTGTTGTTGTTGTTGTCGTTATTGCTACTGCTGCTTATGCTGTTGTTAGTGGCCTACGGTCATCACGGAAAAGCGCAACGATGCTTATATCATTTTCTTCTTCTTTAAAAGCCTGTAAATTCTATGACTAGCCCCTTCACCGACATCTTTTTTGTCTCTCTCTTTTACCTAATCAAATACAATAAAAAGTGAATAAACGCCACACTATGTTTGCCAGACACAGTCCGAATCAATCACGGTACAAATAAAAGATCAACGAAAAGATGGGTTGTCAACATGCCGAATTCAAGAGGTTTTAAACTTTTATTATTATTTGACCTCTTTTTCGCATACACATTCTTACTCAATATCGAAGCGTTGTTCAGGGCAAAGATTTCAGCTAAGCCTATATGCTTGCAGTATGGATATCCAGTAAAGTTTTTAAATAATAGCTTCAGAAATGTCTGCTTTATCATGGAATTACTCCTACATTTTTGTCAGTGCCTTCACAGTCTGAAACTACAAAATCGGAATACACATTCGTTTGAAAGAGGCAGTAAAGTCATACCATACCATACCATACCATACCATACCATACCATACCATACCATACCATACCATGCCATACCGTACCATACCATACCATACCATATCATACCATACCATACCATACCATACCATACCATACTATACTATACCATACCATATCGTACCGTACCATACCATACCATACCATAACCTACCGTACCATACCATACCATACCATACCATACCATACCATACCATACCATACCATACCATACCATACCATACCATACCATATCGTACCGTTCCATACCATACCATATCATACCATACCATACCATACCACACCATACCGTATCATGTCATACCATACCATACTGCACCAAGGCACGTTTAGACCCTAAATAAAGCAACTGAACATCCACCTATCTTACCACCCATCCTTCCTTCAAACTGCAACAGAAACCTGTTTTCTTCTGATAATATTTTAATGCTTGTTTTCGACTTCTCAGTTTTATTGCTGATGCTGTTTTTCTTTGCTTGTATACTTGTTGTTTTTGTTCTCGTTGCTATTATCTTTATTACAATGTCGCTGTCGTTATTGCAAATTATGTTGTTGTATTTTTTCATGCTCTTGGTTTTGCAAGAAAGTTGTAGTTGTTCTAGAGGAGATGGTGTGTTTTCTTTCCCATTTTTTTCTTTTCCAATAAAAAAAATCGCCCTGCTTCCAACAGGGATGGGAGAAATAGCTGTCGTTCAAAACGGCGTGGAGTTTCGAACCAGGCATAACGACTATAAGCTCAAAATGCCCTCTACCACCTCAACTGAATACCACGCAACAGAGAACGTTCCGTTTCCCGATGTACCACCTGAAGTGACCAGTCTATCTACGGTGGATGTAAGTACATTGTACTTGAATTTTGTTTTGTTTTGCTTTTGCAGGTGTTTTACGGCGCTCACAACTGCATAATAAGGTCATTTGAGCGCGCGGGACACGCCAAACATTTTCAGTTCGGAGGACATTTTGAATTTTCCGTGGGTGGCTGCCGAAGCCTACTCTTATAGATTTTTGACCTCCAAGGGATCTTTAACGGGCGCAACTTGCACACGCGACCTCCGAGATTTTTTGCCCTTGCCCGAGAAGGCTAGGCGTAGATCTTTCCTACCAAAAGATCAGGGGTGTGGCTGAAAGACAGCAGTAAGAAGGAGCCAAGGAGTAGCATTAGAGAGGCTGCAGAAAGAGTCAGGAGCCCAGAGGAGGAGGCAAAGGAGGTGGGGGAAGAAAGTGGAGACAAGAGCAGACAACCGAACATTGCTAGAGAGCAGGAAAGGAGGTGAAAAGAGACAATTTTAGAGAAGAAAATGTTTCCGTCGCTACCCGGATTCGAACCGGGGACCTTTGAATGACAGGTGAACACCTTAACCTCTGTGCCACGAAAGCCCCCTGTACTTATATCTTATTCTGTCCACCCGTTCATTAACTTGATGTTCATGAGTAATGTATCCAGTCAGTTCCATTTGCTGCTTCACCTGTTGATTGCCCTGGTTCGAATCCCAACAGAAGGCTTTTTAAAGATAGGTCATGTCCGAAATGATGGGCAATCTGAAGTTACTGCCTTTTAGATACAATTCGAAGCTTTGAAAGAAACTTTAAGCCATGACACAACATCGTGTTCTTCTTCCCACCCTCTTTCTCATCTATTCTTGTATCCACTCGTCCCTCCATCTTACAATCCTTCTATTCACCCGTCCCTCCACCAACCCATTCTTACATCGTCCACCCACTGTTCCATACATCCATACATTTTTACATTTTGCCTTATCTCCATTCACTAATCTTTCTATATTGCTACCCTTTCATCCTACAATCCTTCATTTCATCCATATTTTTATTTTCACCGACAACTCTATCCACTCGTCACTCCACCCATCCATCCTTCCAACCACCATACCCTCCCCACCAAAAATAACATCCATGGTGCCATCCTTTTATCAATCAATCCTTCCACCCATCCTTCTTTCCACTCTGTCATCCTTCCAGATGCCCATCCGTCCATCCTTCAATCAATACTTTTAATTCAATGTAGTCCCATGTCCTAACTTTTTTTTAAAGCTATCATAATCAGCGTTTGTGGTGTAACGGTTTGATGCTTCGCCGCCGCATGCAAGAGGTAGTTGGACGTTGCTTTTCTGACCTGTCTTCTATAAAATACCCTGTCCCTATCCCCCCTGTCTGATTGTGGAAAACGCCTGCATTTAAAAATTAAACACATAAAAAGATGCCATAATCCGTCAGTTTGTCATTTTTATCATTTCTTCTCGTCGTATTTTTTTAAGGAACAGTTTGTCATTTATATCGTTCATTATCGTCGTATTTTTTGTAGGAACAGTTTGTCATTTATATCGTTCGTTATCGTCGTATTTTCCTCAGGAGCAGTTTGTCATTTTGTATCGTTCCTTCATGTCGTATTTTTCTCAGGAACAAATCGTGGAGATGAGAGAATGGTTCAAGGCGTTTGCCACCCAGAACACCACACACAGAGACTACAGGGAGTATTTCAAACCCATCATGTGTTACCTGGAGGGCGCCTGGACGCTGGACGCTGACCTAACGGAACCGTTTGAGAGTGACCGACATCACATTGATGCTAACTCCTGGTTTGAGCTGCACGATATAGTAAGGGGATCCTAAGGGGGAACGTGTGATGAATATTATATATTATTTTCAAAATTGTTGATCTCAGATCCCAAGCTGTTCTTTTGTCGGGCAGTTAAACGAAAATGTAATTTAGTCATACTGGAGGGCAGGGCTCTTTTTAAGTGGGGAGAATTTCTGTCGAGTACAGTTATGTGTCTTTCTGCTATGGCATTGCACTCCTCTCAGCCCGTTTAAGCCTTGACAGGCAGTCTTTGCCTGCCTCCTAAATGATCTAAATTGTGTCGATAGAGGTGTATAAACATCTACACATATAAAAGAATAGCCCAGTAGAAAAAATGTGTAGAAACACCTATTTATTTCGAGAAGTGTGAACAGATAAAAACACTATAAAACACTGCGTGCTTCAGAAAACAAACAGCTGTAATGCTATAAACATTCTTTGTAAAATAATTAATGC
The DNA here is from genome assembly GCF_000002075.1 of Aplysia californica. Taxonomy (NCBI): domain Eukaryota; kingdom Metazoa; phylum Mollusca; class Gastropoda; order Aplysiida; family Aplysiidae; genus Aplysia; species Aplysia californica. The sequence continues at coordinate 54,772 of NW_004797988.1, read as the reverse complement.
TATCATTTTAACCACGTATTCACCTCGACATGACCATCGTCGGTATATGTATCTGCGTGTGGAAGAAGAGTTGGGGTTTTGCTCGTAATATCATAGGTTAATTTCTTTGAGTTGAGGCTTTAAGGGCAGCCTCTTTGTGCTGTGATCATTACCTTACACCCATTGCTCCGTTTTGGTCAGGTGCGATACGCCTCCTACACGGGCACAAAGAGCAGACTCGAAAACTTTGCCTACCTGCCCACCACCATCATGTCTGTCAATGAAACTACAGGTAAAAACCAATCTCCCTGCCTACATGATAATGATAATGATAATAATAATAAAAATA
>NW_004797988.1:51534-54233 GCF_000002075.1 Aplysia californica | reverse complement strand
ATCTCCATTATTATTCTATTTATTATTATTATTTCATTATTTCTATCATTAATGCTATTGTTACCATTATTAGGGCCTGTCACGTCTATCATCATAATTATTACATGTATTATCATTATCGTCAATATCATTATCAATACTACTACTACTGCCTGCTTTTGTCGCTTTGTTGTTATTATTGTTGTCGTTATGCGATTATTATCATCAGAATAACATGTTCTATTCTTGTCATCGTATCGCTGTAATCCCCATTAGGTGAACCAACTTACGCTCAGTGGAACTACCGTATTCTATGTTCACCTTTGAAAGAAGACATGCCCTTGAAACACCTCAGACAGGTACACTTTTTCCAGATTCTTATTTCATTATAAGATAAGATAAGATAAGATAAGATAAGATGCAGTCTGTCTCCAATCTTTACCCCAATACTAAAGGGTAAAACATCAGAGCCGTGCACTTTTTGACTATTATCATTAATATAGCGTAAAGCGCATAGAGTTTGCTGTCGAGCGCGGTTATGCGCTATACAAATGCTATTTATTATTATTATTATTATTACCAAAACAGTAACATCCAACAATTTAAGTACCCTCAGCGTTTTACTGGGTTTGGGACCAGATATCAATTAGATTTTGTATTGAATGAATAGGTTTTTCAGGTATAAAATCATATATACAGGACAGGAGTGCTTGCCCGCCTGGGCGATATCGCCCACGAGTGAGCAATGTAATTTGGTGATTTTGTTGGGTAGTGGTCACCCAGCCAGGTACTGACGTGTATTACTTAATGCCCGGCCTGGATATACATAAATATGGGCAGTCCGAGCAATTGGGGCCTTTTAAAGGTGAAAAAAAGAACGAAAAAGAAGTGGGAGATGGCTAGATGGACTATATTAAAGCTTTCTCATGGTCCACATATAACTGTTTGCAGGACCAAATGCGGCCCGCGGGCTTTTAGTTTGACACCTGAGATCTAATACTAATACATGTATTATATTAATGAGCATTATTCTCATTCAATATACCTTATTATTAATATGAAGTCCATAGTCCACTGATAAGGCTACCGGGCTCGTAATCATGAGGTTGCGTTGTCGGGGGATCGAGGCTCAGGCCCGACGTCGTGTCCTTGGGAAAGGCATTTTACGTGAATTTTCCTCATTTTACACTGGTCACTGTGAATGAGTACCCGGCCATAGACAGCGAAAGATCTTGTCAGTTTATTGATGTTCTAGCGCCTCTAAAAATGGCTGCTTGCACTGTATGCTTCCCAGGAGGTTAAGATTGTCTCAGAGTGCCATCAGATCTGCTGGGGTAATAGTATTATAGATTGCACGCCTGTATAATGGGTCGGTCTACTGTATGCTTCCCAGGAAGTTAAAATTATCTCAGAAAGCTACCAGGTCTACTGGGGTAATAGTATTATAGAGTGTAAAGCGCACAGAACTTGCTGTTTAGCGGGAATTTACTCTGTACAAATACTATTCATTACATAATATTATTATTACGTCTTTTAATGGGCATGGCGTACACCGATCATGTCCATTTTCCTACCCGCCTCCCTTCAACCCTTTTCTGCCTTTGGTTTGAGCAGATGGATGACCTGGCATACCGTGTGCCCAACAAAAAGACGCAGGAAACTGTGCGGTACAGCCGTGCTGCCAGGTACAGGGTCTACGAGGGAGATAAGGACAGGTAACATCTTTTATCTTGTTTAAACTCTTTCACTGTGGAGATATTTTATGTCTTTTAACTCTTTTACTGTGGAGATATTTGATGTCTTCAATGTCTTTTAACTCTTTCACTGCAAAGATATTTAATGTCCTTTAACTCTTTCATGACAGAAGCAATTAATATCTTTTAAGTCTTTCCCTGAAGAGACTTTTAATTTCTTTTAGCTCAATCAAGGTCGGCACAAATGACATTTTGTTTGTTTGAGTAAAGAGAACAACATCGACATAATAATGGTCATTTGGTGCTTGGGAAAGGTAAGGCATACAGACAGAAGCAACAGAGGGAACATAAACACTATTATTAAGATTTTTTTTTTACTCAGGGCTTACCAACCTGGTCTAAATCACCCACTAATGGCCCATTTTGTTATTTTGGTGGGTGGCGGGGATCAGGCGCATGTATCATTGATTTAATGCCTCTTTTGAAATGCATGCCGGTGGAAAGTGCGGAATGCACGATAGAAAAAAATGAGAGCTGGTTATAAAAAAAGCTGACAAGCAGTGCTTTAACGTCTTTTTTTAAAGTGTTGAAACACACTCCCAACCACACCCCAACCCCCCAAGCCACATCCCCAACCACCCCCCCCCTCTCAAATGTGTGAAATATTAAGTAAATTTTGAGCTTTATTAGAACCATTGACTCCTCCACTGCAGATATCACTGCTGACACACGTGAGATCCTTAACCCTGGCACTGTTGGGACACGACCAAATGTAACTAAAACTTAATTGAAATATAGAATAGGCACACACAGCTAGATCTACAAGTTTTGACACTTGATTTTTGTAATGCTTTCGCTCTTTGCCTTACGGTTACAGGCAGCCGGTATGATTTCTCTCTTTCGTAGAAAGGACATTTTGTCAAGGATCAAAACATTTTCGCTGAGTTGATAAAGATCTACAACAAAAAAGTGAACAAAAACAATATAAAAAAACAAACGAAAAGCAAACCCCCCCCCAAAAAAAAA
>NW_004797988.1:48007-50748 GCF_000002075.1 Aplysia californica | reverse complement strand
ACACACACACACAAACACACACACATACGCACACGCACATGCACCCCACCCCCCAACACAAACATAGATACACAACACCCACACCCACACACACACACTCACACACACACACACACTCGCACACACACTCACACACACACACTCGCACACACACACACACACACACACACACTATTGCACCACCCCCAACATACAAAGTAAAGAAAAAAAAATGATGTTTTGCCCGTTTCGAGCATGCCACAAAACGAGAGTTGATAACACTAACTAAAACTTGTGAACTCATCTCCAAACGTGCCATTTGAAATATCAATGCGCGTTTGAAAAGAGAGGTGTTTTTAATGGAGTGGAGTGTATAAGATATGTACACCCCCCCCACACACACACAAATACACGCTCACAAATACACACTAACCCACACAGGATAAATCAAAACAAAAATGTGACGGTGGGCACTCTATAATACTATTCATAACTTTTAAAACTATCAAAATGCTCTCTTCAATTCATTCTAGATTCACCAAATACTCCAAAATCGACCGCTTGTTCTACACAGTCCCGGGTATGGACAATATCCCTTCCGCTAACATGAGCCAAGAGTCGTTCGGTGAAGAGATGTTCTCTATGGAGTCAGATAAGGACATTCCCCTCAAGATTGGTTACTACCATCGCTGGTTCCGATTTGGCCAGCCGGGCGCCATGGGGCAAAAGGTTTGGAATTATTCTGCCGTGCCAAGGCATACCGACGTGTCCGCAAAACTTATACTTTTTATGCATCTTCGTTTAAATGGACACCTATACCCATTCTGCATTTTGTGTTTAAGGCAGGAAGATGTATCTGCACTACAAATAGGATATTTCACTATGGCAAACAGACGTAACTGAAGGGCCATGCTCATATTTCCAATGGCAGCGCAACGTAACTCAAAACCATAAAAAGTGCAGATAGGTCAGTATTATTACAACTACATATTTCTATACATTCTCAGACATTTACACCTATAGATGCTTTCTACGCACCTATGAGGGAGGCACACACACACAAATACTACACACACAGAGAGAGAGAGAGAGAGAGAGAGAGAGAGAGAGAGAGAGAGAGAGAGAGAGAGAGAGAGAAACACACACAAACACACAAACACACACATACTTACGCAAACACACATATACACACAAACACACATACACACTTTCACACATGCACACACGCACACATGCACACATGCAAATCTACGTATCTATTTACCGCTGACAGGTTAGAATGTTTGCTTTTTCTGACAGTTTAGAATGCTTGTTTTCGCTGGTGCTAAAGAATGTGCGTTTGTCTTCGTTGATGTTTCAGGATGGATGATTTTCTTCGCCGATGTCGAAAAATGGTTGATTGTCTTTCGCTGGTGTAAAAAAATGTGATGAGTGTTTTATTTTACTGATGTTATAAATTGGGTGTTTGTTTTCGCTGATGTTAAAGAATGGGAATTTGTCTTTCTCTGGTATCAAGGAATGGGCGTATGTCTTTTTTTTATGAGTGTTATACGGCACTCATAACTGCATAAGATTATACTATTGAGCGCGTGGGACACATTAAACATTTATTTCAGTTGGTGGGAGATTTTGAATTTTGCCCGGGTGGCGGCCGAAACGAAGCCTACTCTTATCGATTTTAGACCACCTAGGGATTTTTAACGTGCGCAACTTGCACACAGGTCCTCCGAGGGAGATTTTCGCCCTAGTCTGAGAAGGCTAGGTGTAGATTTTGGGTGTATCAAAAAGGTACAAAAATGTAAATTTACAGTTTTCAAGGACACTCAAGCTCTGAAAGTCACCAAATTTTGGTGAGCATTTTCACGCTAATTTTACCCACTTCCTTCAATCCCAAATACCCTGACTTCTATCAATGATAGATGGATAAATGCTGAAAAAAACCACAAAACCCCGGTTGTCTGTCTTCCCATAGACTGTCGCTCGAGGGTACAACGACGCCAACCTTTGGGTGGCTCAGACCACGCAGGAACGAGTAGCTCCCATCCGTCTGCATACTTGTACGTCGAAGAGGGTGAGTAACGATTCCATTCGCCTCTTCCCCCCCCCCCCCGGTCCCCTCCCCGTCCCCTCCTCGTCCCCACCCAAACATATTATTTGTCACTCCTCCTCACCTCTTTGTCCTTTTTAATGTCCCATCAGTCTGTTCTTATGTCTCATTTTCGCCTACTCTTCTAACTGATTATTGATGTATTACCATCCCAACCCCACCCCACGCTAACTCAAAAAACAATTACAACAAAAAACGAAATAAAGGAAAAGAAAAAAGGGAACAATATATGAAAAAAAAAAAAAAAACATCAATTGAACCAAAACAAATAAATAAGAAAAGAATATAAAAATTATAATTCGTCCGTCAAAATCGGACAATGACTAAAGCGTCAAAGATAAGGATAATTTATTCAAGAGTAGTAGAGGAAATAAGTATTAAGATAACTTGTGGCTTGTGCTGTGACCAATGAGACCAATTCTGTGAAATAGGTGTTTGTCACATTTTGAGCATTTGAAAGCCCCAATTCCACGACTTGTGGGCATTAATTGTAGCTTGCGGTGAGCTTTTCTTTTGGTTTCAGTGTTTTCAATTAATTCTAAAAGAAGGAAATAGAAATGGAGTAAATATTTAATGAATCGACCCAATTTCGATCTTAAAAGCGACGTGCTGCATTGACTATGGCTGCTGGGTCAACAGCTGAATGTTATACATG
>NW_004797988.1:46433-47882 GCF_000002075.1 Aplysia californica | reverse complement strand
GTATACAGCAACGCAGGAGACCAATAATAGTGGCGTCAATAATATAGTTTACAAATGATATTATGCTCTCATTGCGGATCAGGTCAAATCGATTGGAGTCGGGTGGGGTCAGGTGCGGTGTCGGGTGGGGTCGGATGAAGTTGGTTGGGATTTGGTCGTGTCGGGTTGATCAATAACGATTTCCCTGTGCTAATCCCCCCCCCCATCCCTCTACTTGCTGTGTCAGATTCAACATAGCGAAGGGTGTTATTGAACACAAAAATTGTCGTTCACAATTTTGCCATACTGGCTACTTGTGTCAACTGCTGCATTTGCAGTTGCTGTGTTGAAAGGGTCTTAAATTCTTCCGACATAGGACATTTTTCCTAAATACGTTTATCCGTATCAGCTTCTCCTAATCGACACTGTCCAATGCAGCATTCTGCTCTTTGCGCATATCTGATCGTTCAACTAGCGACCTTGAAAAAGAGACACGTTTGTTTTTTGAAGGTCAGTGTGGAATTTTCTTGGATTAGGCCACGTTACGCCATAATGATAGCTTCTGCTTATGCGTAGAGGAACATCTGGCTGAGCTCGGCTGAATTTGATTGGCGGTGTGCACTGGAATAGTTAAACTGCTGTTGCACACACACATTGACCCATAACCGTGAGATTACGGATCCGGAGATTTGAGACTCAGCTCTTTCCACTTGGGAAAAGCCCCTACCCGAAGTTCCCACTGTTCATTATTGATGATGATGATGATGATGATGATGATGATGATGATGATGATGATGATGATGATGATGATGATGATGATGATAATGAATGGGAGGAGGAAGAGGAAGAGAAAGAGGAGGAGGAAGAGGAAGAGAAAAAGGAGCTGGAGGAGGAAGAGGAGAAGGAGGAAAAGGAGGAGGAGGACAAAGTTGAAGACGAGGAGGGTAAGGAAGGATAGATAGAAGGAGGAGGAGAAAAAATGTCGATGAGTAAAAAAAATATTGATTTAACGCTCAAAACCACAATTACCTCCACAAATTGATAGACATATATAGCTTGTGATCTGTAGGTAAAAGTAAACAACAAATGGAAGAAACAAGAAGAATGCAAGACTGTCTACACACGATTCAGCTACGCCATTCCTTTGGAGATTATTTTCCTCACACCACTGCAGAGCTGGAACCCTTACGACATTGAGACTTTCAAGGTAAAAATTGTCGTTTTGTTGGAGTTGTTGTTGTTGTTGTTGTTGTTGTTGTTGTTGTTGTTGATGATGCTGTTGTTTTTGTTGTTGTTGATGTTGTTGTTGTTGTTGTTGTTTTTGTTGTTATTTCTGCTGCTGTTGTTGTTGTAACTATTGTGATGAAATACATGATATTCAAACGACATTAATCTTACCAAGTCACGTTAAAAGAAATGTTTTAAAATAGCAATAATAACGCAGGAAAATACTTAAATATTGTACCCAGG
>NW_004797988.1:43374-44955 GCF_000002075.1 Aplysia californica | reverse complement strand
CATACATACATACATACATACATACATACATACATACATACATACATACATACATGCACAAACAAACAAAACCTCTTCACACAGTAACAATCTAATTCACGCAAGTTTGAACAAATCTGAAGTCGTTTCTGTTTTTAAATTGATACGATGAATATTTGGAATAATTTTCTTTAGTCAGAACACAACATTTTATGTTACTGTTGTATGTTGTACTGTATTGTAAAGCGCTAAGAGCCTGTGGACTTTATTCGGGGTTGAGCACTATATAAATGTCATTTATTATTATTATTAAGAAAATATGATGGTGCCTTATCATTCATGTATGGGGATAGAATGAGACGTTTGATTTGTAGTAAAGAGAAGCACACAAAATAATTAAATATCGAATCATATTTATCTTACGCATTTCTACTAGGCAAATGTTCGATCCGCTGAGCTATAATACACAGTACAAATTGAACATAATTTAATCCCCCTTCTCTCTCCGCCTCTTTCTCTCTCTGTATCTGTCTGTCTGTATCTCTGTCTGTGTCTCTGTCTCCCTGTCTCTCTCAATCAGTCTCTGTCTGTCTGTCTGTCTGTCTGTCTGTCTGTCTGTCTGTCTGTCTGTCTGTCTCTCTGTCTCTCTGTCTCTCTCTCTCCTCTCTCTCTCTCTTTCCACTCCCTCTCTCCACAGTTTTACTGTCATTACATTTACCAAGACGGTAGAAAAACTAAAAATAATACCTCAGCTTAAATTTACGATGTTTACAGCTTTATTTGAAAAAGATTTATTAATGTAAACATTACCAGGGAACATCTCTAATTTCGGCACTCATATGCCCTTATTGTGTTGCAAGTGCCGTAAAACACTCACTAAAACTAAACTAAAACTCACCTGGTGTACGTCACTGGAGCAGGACCTATAATCGCTGGAGTCCTCCAGCTATTCTACAATAATTTTTTTAAAGCACATTAAAACAAACAAATTAATTATATGATATACAGGTGGAGCACCCTCTAACTACCCAGCAATTAAAATGAAAATCGCATTTAAAAACAAATATATTAATCATTACTTACTTACTTACTCTCTCCACGTAGTGTCAGGTACATAAGGCGGAGAGCAATCGACTCCACGCTTGCCTGTCCAATTTCAGCAAATCCAGGCCCTGTGTGATCGCCTCATCCCTTATTGTGCCTCTAGAGCTTCCAATTGGTCTTCCTCATTTACTCTTTCCAGTTGGTTTCCAAAACCATATCTATTTCGATAGGGCAACCTATCTTCGGCATTCTTAGAACGTCATTTCATATACTTCTCCATTCATTTATCATTAATGACCATAATTTATTTCCCCCCATCAGGGCGATTTGGACACGTCTGACCCGGCAGACACAGTGAAGAAATCGGTCGGTGTGCTGGACAGGGGCGGTAACCTCAGGAAAACCACGGCCTCCGGGGTGAAGATCGTGCTGCAAGACATTGAAGGTGGCCCTTCTGTCTGTTTTACCTTGATTGATTGATTGATTGATTGATTGATTGATTAATTTATTGATTGATTTATTGGTTTTTTCATTTAATTATTTATTTATTTATCGATT
>NW_004797988.1:33651-39877 GCF_000002075.1 Aplysia californica | reverse complement strand
TATATGTGTGTGTGTGTGTGTGTGTGTGATATATATATCCCTCCCGGCGAAAGAGATACCTCCTGAAAGAGTACCCAAGTCTATTTGATGGATGCCTTTCTGTATTTTCTTCAGATTCCTCTACATCGACTCTGATGGACATCCCACGCCTGTTACTCTAATGACAGACGTGCCAATCGAAGTAACGCAAGGAGGAGGTCGAAAAAAGAAGTGGAAATCGAAGTCGAAGTCGAAAAAGAATTAGCAAGAAGAAACCTCCGAAACCTAACTTGGAGGTGGAAACGTGTTGTGGCTGATACGGTGTCTTCGTAGTGTTTAGACCCTCAAAACATAGTTGTTGTGTTTTCTTGTGTAATGAAGTCTATTGAAACTCACCGAATGACTGACGTGAACTTCTTTTTATCAAAGTTCCCTATGTGGAAGTATGCTCATGATAGTAATTGTATGTATCGTCATTGTGAAATTAGGCTCTCATCAAAATTTTGAAATCGAAGAAACCAACATTTCCCTCTGGTGGATGAACAATAATGATTGACTACATAAAAAAAAAAAAAAAGCTCAACACCTTTTTTTGCCCCTAAAACAAAATTGAAGTTTCCAAAGATACAAGCTTTGGACGTCACCCAATGTTGGTGGCCATTTTCTTGCAAATTTTATCAATGACAACAGCCCCGACCCCAGCCGCTAGCCCCTCTTTTATTCACAAATGTCTCGACTTTTATTCAAAATGATATAAGAACATTTTTCCTCATCAAAAGCAAGACTTTAAGATGATTCTATTAACTCCATATGCCCAAAAGGTGACGAGTGCCTGAAAACGCCGTGTTGGGACTCATATTGCTGGTGGTTTCATACATACATACATACATACATACATACATACATACATACATACATACATACATACATACATACATACATACATACATACACACATACATACATACATACATACATACATACGTACATACGTACATACGTACATACATACATACATACATACATACATACATACATACACACATACATACATACATACATACATACATACGTACATACGTACATACGTACATACATACATACATACATACATACATACATACATACATACATACATACATACATTCATACGTGGGGGGTTGGCGGGTGCTATGGTGTGGTTTGCTTCTTCTTTCCTATCAAACATCTATCGTCCTTATCTCACCTTCTTTTTTTATGTTTGTTACTCTCTTGTAACACCTCTAATCTTCTGGCGCTCATATGACCTTTTGCAGTTGCGAGCGCCGTAAAACGTCTACTAAAACTAAATACATACATACATACATACATACATACATACATACATACATACATACATACATACATACATACATACATACATACATACATACATACATAGACAGACAGACTGACAGATAGACAGAAAGACGGACAGACACACATGCAAATAGACAGACATACGGACAGATACGCAGACAGAGAAATGGGGATAGAACATAGGTTTCTGAACAAGAAAAGTAAGGGTCGTAATCCAGAGACAAGTGGAGGGCTTATAATATGGAAGTTCTTCAGAGGAGGGGAAGAGAGTAGGTTTGACTGAAAACAAAAGGGAATAGGGCTAGGGGTTAGGGGAAGGGTAACTCCAAAACGAACCCTTTCCTCTTTTCAAAAAGCGTGAAAATCAATCTCTGTGTGTTTGCCCCTCGTATAGGGTGTGATCACCCAGACTGTGCAGGTGTTAATCCTTCCCCGCCCCTTCCTCTGTGGGAGTGTTTTTCATAACTTATGCACATCTGCTGTGTCTACCTTAACTCATTAAGGACGAAGTGGACACATATGCCCGACAGGAGCAGATCAAAAGCAAAGTTGTGGGATATTTTGAACCATCATACAGACTAGAAACACACGTTTGCATAGTACATCTTATTGTTATTTGTCTTTTTAAGTACCAGATAAAGGAAACAGAATTGGAAACGCCGGATGAATAACGAAGTTATTTTTCTTTTAGTATTCCCGAACATCGTGTCTTCAAGCGTTCGAATGAACAGAATGCGCGTCCGCAAAGAGTTAAGTGCCCATCCCTCGCACGATCCATTTGGCGCAAGCGAGACGAGGCACCCTGACTCGAACTTTGGCCTGAGGTTGATTTTTTTTTCTTAACAACGCAGCAGTCACACCTAGGAATATCGACTTTGGTTAGTTTATGGAGTCGACACAGGGTGTAAAGTCTTTTTCATGCAGACAAAAAAACAAAACAAAACAAAACAAAAAACAAAGAAACAAAACTAAAAACCCACCCCACCTTCGCCCAACCCCACGTTTCCCCTGATATAAGAATGCAAATACTTGTTGAAAGCCTCAGCAAAATGAAGTGTATTAGTCACATTTTGCTAAAATCTTTAAAAAAACTAAATTGGGTTTGTAGTAAGACAACACATAGATCTAGATCTACTGAGAGACACAACAAAGCATTTGAATAAAATGACTGGATAGTTATAAATCAAAGTTAGGGCCTTCACAAGTTACCTGCTCCGGGTACTATAATCATACCCGAGTTTAATTATTTTGTCAATGTTCTCGAAACGACCTCAAGATGACTTATACCTTTATTTCTGACCCCTTCAAACAATCTGGTTTGTTTGTTTTGGTACGTGTTTTACGGCGCTCGCAACTGCATAAGGTCACATGAGCGTGTGGGACAAATAGGAATTTTGAATTTTGAATTTTTCCAGAGTGGTGGCCAAAGTCTACCTCCAAGGGATCGTTAACGTTTGCAAGTTTACACACAGGACCTCCGAGATTTTTCACCCACATCCGAGAAGGCTAGGTGTTAGATCTTACTTACTATAAGATCAGGGGTGTGGCTGATAGACAACAGTTAGAAGGAGCCAAGAAGTAGCAGTAAAAAGGTCGCAGAAAGAGTCTGGGGCCCAGAGGAGAGGGTACAGGGCATGGGAGAGGGAGCAGAAAGTGGAGACGAAAACAGACGACAGAACAATGTTAGAGAGCAGGAAAGGAGGCAAAAGCAGGAAATTTTAGAGAGGAAAATTGTCCTTCCCTGTCAAGTTTCAAATCCGGGACTTATTGAATGAGAGGCGAACACGGTAACCTTTAGACCACGAGAGCAACCTTCAAACTATCTGAACACAATGATACATAATTGCTGCGAGCAGAGTGACTTGTAGGACACAGAGGATTGAGCTCTCAAACATATAGAATGTGGTTTTTAAATATGCAAAAGGTTCTTCAGATAGTTTGAAAAGCTTATTTCTAAGTGTAGGTGTTTTACTCTTCCATAGACACAATTTATATCAGTTAGGAGGCGGGCTACTAGTCAGGGTCAGCCGAGGTTTTCGTCCTTATCCTAGAAGACTAAGTACTAGATGTAATCTCCCTTAAGAACAGGAGTATTTAGTGAGGTTTAACAAGAAATTCTAAACACTAAGGATATTGTTGCACTCTCCTGTAATACTAATACAACTCTAAGGATCTCTCCCAGCATAACCAATTGATTGCTGCAGATTTTTAGATTTAGTACTGTATGGTACTTGCAACACAAATAGGTCTAAAATGTGCTGAAGATGTGGCATGTTTCTTGAGAATAACATACAATAAAAATTAAAAAAGAAAAAGATATGGACGATAAATGTTTCTTGGGAAGAAGAAGCAAACCACACTATAGCACTCTCTCACCACCCACGAATACAGCAGAAATGCTACGCAGGCAAAAGGTTATTAATGCATATTACTGCATAGAAGATAGCGAGAGATGTACGTAACTTCTATTTCACACGTTCGACAGTTTTAAGAGAGACTTTGATTTTAACTACCTTACGCCCCCATCTAACGTAAGACTCTTCGCTGCTGCCCGCGGAAGATTTGAGTTTGACGAGAGCGCAACAAAGAATAACATAAATTATTCAATATTTATTGGTTAAAAAAAGAAAGAAAAAGAAAAAAACCCAACCATATCAACAATTTGTTGAAACAACACTAATTTATTAAGCATCATATTGATTACATATTAGTTCAGAGTTGTTGTAGAACAACTGTGCTGCTTTTGTTGTCACACTTTGTAGGTTTCTTAGTAAGTCGTTTGTCAAATCTGCTTAAGTTGACAGATTTAAGTAAGCGGTTATGACCGTTTTGGCCTTGGGTTAAGAGTGTTTATCTTAAAACATGTGCTAATGGTTCTAAATTCAGGAATTCTTCCCTGCAATGGAGTATCAAGTAAGTAAATGCAAGATTGCGATGTTATAGGAATTTGCAGGAGCATATGTGTGTGTGTGTGTGTGTGTGTGTGTGTGTGTGTGTGTGTGTGTGTGTGTGTGTGTGTGTGTGTGTTTTTGTATGTCATGTATTCAAGTATGAATGTACGGGTGTATGTATGTTTATATGTTTGTGTGTGTGTTTGTGCGCGTTTATGTGTGTGTGTGTGTGTGTGTGTGTGTGTACTTGTGTCTGCATGTACACATTTAATAGTTTCAGAACTAAAAGTGGAAATGTTTCACATTTTTGAAACACTTTTGTTTGAGATGTTTAGATTCTTTATTTCCACAATACTGGCATAAAAGTTATACTAAGGCTAATGATGCTTATAACAACAACAACAATAATAATAATAACAACAACCACAATGATGATGATGATGATGATGATGATGATGATGATGATGAGGATGATGATGATGATGATGATGATGATGATGATGATGATGATGATATTAATAAAAAAAATTAATAATAACAATGATGATAATAATATGGAATTTGCATATGTCCCCACATGAGAGCTCTCATATTACAGAACTATTCTACATACAGGGTGATTAAAAAAAACCCTGTACAACCCTTTTTTCTGGATATCTCGCGCAAAATTTGTAATCTGTAATAGATATAATTCATTTAAAAAGGAACTTGTTTGACATAAAATTCATAAAGAAGAAAATTGATTTCGAAATGGCTTTTTATAAAAACCATCTATAAACGCAAAATGCACCAATTTATAAGATCTTGCAATTCAAGGAGAGTCATGAAATGATTGGTTTGTTTTTCCCCTTCCTTTTCTGTTTAAAATCTACCCTTTTCATCCCCGTAATATTTAAATAATAATATTTCTTTTCTCTTGCAGTGTTTTAGAAAACATGTTTTTAACTCTCGAATTCCGAGAACTAGTGTGGTATAATATGTTCTCCTATGGACTCGTCTCATTTTAATGCGTCGTTTGTAATGTTCAGTGGTGGCCAAAAACAAAGATCCACCCGACCAAGAGTGCTCAAAGCTACACACACTGTGCACTTTACAGTATGGCGATGCTTTTAGAGACAGTTGGGTGGCGTGTGAGGTTGCCCTCATAGGCATTTGTGGAGTTAACATATTCTGAAATGTGAATATGGGCTTTGCTAAGGAATCAAATGTCATAGAGGAATGTTCACGCTTTTCAAGACGATCAAGGAATCATGAACAGATTGCTATCCTCTGCTTCATGTCAGCTTTGCGAAAAGGAAAGTGGTAGATGAAAATTTGTCTTGAAAATTCAGACCATTCAGATGTAGGAAATGTCCTTGCTGCAGACATCGTCTACAGACAGACGTCTCATGGGCCTCATCTCCCGAATTCTGCACTCTGGTCACGTTTAAAGGGGTGCGAACGGTGTGTATTTGATATGAAGTGGTCGTTTTGTCTGGGAATTTTTTGTACTGACTCTCTACATGTCTTAAGCAATGGACCATTTCCACCCTGGACATCAAAGAAGACATTCAAGGCACTTTAACATTTGTTACTGTACCTTGTGTGAAACTTACAAAATGAGTTGACGGTGAGGAAATGTTCAATACAAAAAGCTCTCTGCTCGTTACTTATCTTAACAATGATCTCAGCAGACAAAGGAAACTTGAGAAAAGCTATCCGCAAACTTCTGTTGGCCTGTTAGACAACTGTAGCTTGCAATATGACGCGATCGTTGGGACTTTAAATGGTAGGCCTAATGCAAACTAGGGCGTCATGCTACAAAAATGGCTGAAAATGGGTTGTGTTTTTATGTGCTATGTAGAGCAAAACTATTCTGTGGAATTATCTAAAATGAATATCAGACAAATTCCTTTTGACTTCCAATTATTGTGTACAAATTTGAAATGAAAAACTTCAGTGTGGAGGAAAATATTAATGTAAAAGCAGCATAGTTTTTATATATATATACACCTACAACACACACATATATATATATA
>NW_004797988.1:24563-32659 GCF_000002075.1 Aplysia californica | reverse complement strand
GGAGGAGGAGGAGGAGGAGGAGGAGGAGAACGAGAGAAAGGTGATTAGGAAGAAGAGGAGGAAAGATAACATAAATGTAATACATTATTATTACATATGATACCATACCGTACAAAACCGTACACTACCACACGATACCAAACCATACCATAAAACACTTTGCTATACCATAGCATAATAAGGTAAAATCTACCGTATAGTGCTTTCATACCATAGTGCTTTGTCACACCATCATACAAAGTAATACCATAAAATACAATACCATACCACACTGAACCAGATCATACTTTACTGGACCATAACGTACCATACCGTATCGTATCATATGTTATCGTATGATTTCACATCATGCCAAATTATTATGCCGTATCATTCTATCCTGTACCGTATCGCACCATACCATACTACAACACCTACTTTACCATGTTGTAATATATACCATACAGTATAAAAAGCACCAAATGACATGTTTAGATAATACCAGAAAGCAAACAATGTAAACAGTATTGTGGATTAAGCATTCAAACATATCACCTCTTAGCAGAAAAACAAACAACAAACAAACAAAACAGAAAAAAGAACAACAACCCAATGACATACCATACTCCATCAAGTGATAGACTCTACCAGTCTTACAGTTTCCAACTCTCCTGGTGGACCACAGGGCAAGGACTGAGGGTGACTCCGGGATGAAGGTGGGGAAACTGAAAACGAGAGGAACGTATGACTATTACGAGGACACTCACATCTCTGGGAACACCTTCGACATACACGACCACGCCCATACAGACAGGGTGCTGGGTGAGTGCCCTTTTTAGGGTGTATAGGAAAAGTAAGATGTTAAATACACTGAGCAAAGTAGAAGGGGGAAAAGGAGAAAACTATTTGTATCGTGATGCGATGGAATCAGATCTGCGCTCGTCAGCTGTTGGGGTCGTGAAATTATTGGTATCATCTCAAAGCATGTACATTTGTCTTGCTTTTGATGCCCTCCCCCACCCATTCCCCATTTTAAGAATTCAATGTCAAACAGGAGATCCAGATACTTGCCACAGAGTCATTCAAAATTTCCACAGTTTGTCTGGAGAAAAATGGTCAACACTTTGACCAAGCAGTTCAAATAGCCATCATCTTCCCGAAATTAATTTAACAAGTTTAATTTTATATGTAAATTTGATTTTCAATGCACGAGTACACAGTACGGTTGATTTTTTAAAGATACAACACCCTGTGTTTCACTCAATGTTAACTCAAATTTAAACAAGAGGAATTAAACATTTTCGAACACATCAGTCGATGATTTTCATATTGACAAATGTGATGTCTTCCTTGTCGTATTTTGTTTGTTCAAAGTTAGTTTGGTTGAAAATGGTCCGAAGATATCTCTGTCTTTAAATAGCTTTTTCTTTTTTTAGACACCCGGTACTATGTTATGGTATACTGTACTCGTCTATGCTGCGTGTACTTATATTTTTTTAAGCGAAACAAATGATAATACGATCCATCTTTCAATGTATAATAATGCGATGTCTATTTTCTTATCTGTGAGGTATGGGTCCGATGTTGGCAGTCATGGATGGCATAGAGTTCAGGACAGGTCACAACGACTATCGTCTGCAAATGCCCTCTAAAACATCACGTGACTTTGGTGACGTTCAGGATATCAAGTTCCCCAGAGTGCCACCTGAGATCACAGCTCATAAAAATGTTGAGGTAGGACAATTGGAGGACTTTTAAAGCGTTGTTGAAAGAACAGAACACATCCCCAATGAGTTAATGTTAGTATCCAAAAGGACAAAGACAATTAAGTTGAGAGGCTTAAACACTCCCCAACCCAAGTTAAAGGAAAACGGCCCATCGTGTCAAAGTCACATTGCTGTTGCTGGAGGTGATGAAAGTGGTGGTGGTGATAAAGTTGTTTTTATTATCATTGTTGTCACTATAGCTATTATCGACTGAGACCAATCTTTTTGTGTAATAATAATAATAATAATAATAATAATAATAATAATAATAATAATAATAATAATAAAAATAATAATAATAATAATAATAATAATAATAATAATAATAATAATAATAATAATAATAATAATAATAATAGATAGCATTTGTATAGCGCATATCCCCCCTCGACAGCAGGCTCTATGCGCCTTACACTATATTATTACCCCAGCAGACCATAGAACACCCCGAAACATTCTCAGCTTCCCGGGAAGCATACAATGCAAGCAGCTGATTAAGCGCTCAAACACTAACAAACCGACAAGATCTTTCGCTGTCTATAGCGGGTGTACCCATTTCCACCTGGGTGAAGTGAGGAAAATTCGTGTAAAGTGCCTTTCCCAAGGACACAACGTCGGGTCCCTGACGGGATTCGAACCCATGACCTTACGGTTGCGAGCCCGAGAGCCTAACCACTAGGCCACCGACGCCAAAAATGTTTAGAAACAGAGAAAGAAGATGTAAAAGATCTGCTCTTTTAGAATTACTGCATCACAATCTGGAAGTTATGGGTCGTTGGAGCGTGTTACTGACGGGGTACCTTCTCTGTCTGCCTGTTGTCGGTCTGTCTTTAAACCTGTTTTCAGTAGCAAAGGACTGCTATTTTGATCGAAATTCTCCTCATGAACTCAATCATTTTATCACCCAAAAGAGTTAAGGAGCTTCGTAAATTGTACTATTTCTGTTTGTTTGTTTGCTGGTTGTTGGTTTTTATTTTGTTTAATATTCTTTTTTCTACAGGACCAAATTGCTGAGATGCGTGAGTGGTTCCGAGCATTTGCCCAGCAGAACTCCAGTCACAGAGACTACACCAAGTACTTCAAGCCTGTCGTCTGCTACTTGGAAGGCGTTTGGACGCTGGACAACAAAGTGGAAGAACCTTTTCAGACAGCAGACCCACCTCCCAACCAGGACAATGCCCCCCTGGAGGAACTGTTGGAAGAGGTACACATATTTGAAGCTGTAAATTAATGCTTTACACGCCTCCATCGACACAGTGAAGGTTATTTATGAGGCTGACTGCTTTGACCATGCTTTTGAGTGAAAACCCATGCTGAGTGGGATTCAGCCTCCCATCCGACACAGGACGTGTTCTTTTTTAAACTCCTAAAACACTATTACCCCCCCCCCCCCCCACACACACACATCCCAACCCCCCTCCCCTAAAAAACAAGCCAACAACACAAAAACCTTCCTCTCTTTAGACTCCAACTCACTTCTTTTGAAACCAATGATAAAGAGTCTAGCAGCGACATATCAGACGCAGATTTGCATGAGGTAATATTTTGAATAGAATCTAAAATAATGATTTGAAATAAAGATAAGATCTTTAACTCTGATTTATTGCTTGATTAAACTCAGCTTACTTAGGCAAATATTCGGAGGGATTTGAAACTCTCTTCGAAAGAAATGCTATTTTTTGTCACCAGAATGAAAGTTTGAGAAAAGTCTTAAGGTACATTTTTTATTCAAAGCTGTATTTTGCTAGTAATTTTGTATGTGAGAAAGTGCGTAATGTATCGGTATTGATTCATTATTTCGCCCAAAGGTGCATTCTGAACCAGACTGGTTGTTGGATGAGTTGCCTCACCTGCCTACCACTATCATGTCTGTTGATTCAGAAACAGGTAAGTCAAAATGGCTTCCTTCAAAAAGACTTTATTTGATACATGTCCGTCTCAGTAATATATTTGTAAAGTAATGCTAATATAAACAGCCCAGATGCAACTTTTTTGGATTGAAATGAAGATGTAAACACTTGTGTATCTGATGAGCGTAGACAAGAAAGGTAACAATTTTATTGCATAATTTCTGAATAATCGGAGGTTAGTTGAAGTCTTCAGGCTTGATTGAAAATATAACAACCTTTTAAAAACCATACTAAATAATTTACAGAAATTTACCGTCATTCATATTCGATTTTGATAATATACAACCATTTGCAATCAGTGGTATGGTTATATAGTCATTGCTTTTTTCAAAATAAATAAAATTCTGCTTTTTACATTCAGTTAAAGTCATTGACTTTCCTTTTTAAAAATACAGCACTTGCAATCAGGTAAAATAATTGACTTTTGCTCTAAAAAAAGAATAATAATATACAACCATTTGTAATCATTTAAAGTCAATGACTTAAAAAAATATACACCCACTGTCAATCAGTTATATTCACTGACTTTCTTTTATGATAATAAGCAGCCATTAACATTCATTTGTTGACGTTTGCAATCTTTTAAATTATATCATGTCCAATTATTGCCACCAGGGGATCCCACCTACGCCTTCTGGACATACCGCACAGTGTGTCACCCCGCGTCTGAGAACGTGGAGCTTTGGGAGCTCAAACTGGTAAAAATAATAGATAGATAGCATTTGTATAGCGCAAATCCGGGCTCAACAGCAAGCAAAACTCTATGCGCTTCACAATCTATACTATTACCCCAGCTGACCTGAGAGCATTCTGAAACAACCTCAATTAATGGGAAGCATACAGTGCAAGAGGCCATTTAAAGGCGCTAAAACACTAACAAACTGACAAGATCTTTCGCCGTCTATGGCCGGGTACCCATTCCCACCTGGGTGAAGTGAGGAAGATTCGTGTAAAGTGCCTTTCCCAAGGACACAGCGTCGGGCCCGTGGCTTGAACCCCCGAACCCGCAATCTGACGATTACAAGTCCTGTAGCCTAACCACTTTGTATCTTCTTTTTTGTTGCTGTATTTTTAAAATTGTTTTTTACACCTCCATCGACACAGTTTAGATGATTTAGCAGACAAGCTTCCGACCCCGCCTTTACGGTCAACCCGGGTTGAAGGGGATACTTCCCAACAGAAAGACCTAAATACTCAAAAAACATTTTTCTTCCTGCTCCGGAATAGAACTCGGGTCTCCTTCGTGCGAAGGCAAAGCGCTTAAAAACACTACACCGCAGAAAACACTACACCTCACACGCTGGTGTGGCTTTTTCTGTTAAACCCAAAGTTAGTTTGTTTTGTTTTTGTAAAGTGTTTTACGGCGCTCGCAACTGCATAAGGTCATATGAGCGTGCAGGACACACCTAATATTTTCAGTAGGTAGGAAATTTTGAATTTTGCCCTGGTGGCGGCCGAAGTCTACTCTTATCGATTTTAGACCACCAAGAGATCTTTAACGTGCGCAACTTGCAAACGGGCCCTCCGAGATTTTTCGCCCTTGTCCGAGAAGGCTAGGTGTAGATCTTTCCTACCAGAAGATCAGGGGTGTGGCTGAAAGACAGCAGTAAGAAGAAGCGAAGGAGTAGCAGTAGAAAGGCTGCAGAAAGAATCAGGACCCTAGAGGAAGGGACAAAGGAGGTGAGGGGGTGGGGGTAGAAAGAGGAGACGAAAGAAAGCAGACAACAGAACATTGCTAGAGAGCACGAAATGAGGTGAAAGGAGACAAATTTAGAGAAGAAAATTTTTCGGTCGCTACCCGGATCCGAACCCGGGACTTTTTGAATGAGAGTCAAACACCTTAACCTCTAGGCCACGAGAGCCCCCCCCCCCTCCCCCAAGTTAGTGTTTTGCCTGCATGAGCGGTTATACTACCAACTAGTGGGCGGTTTGGTAAATTTGGTGGGTGGTGTTATTACCTTGGTAGAAATAGAACGTGCTACTTATTGCCCAGTTTGGGAATGCAGTCAACATTGTCTAAGACGGCTATCTATCGCTGAGCAGGAAAGTGATTGTCTTTCACAAGGCGAGGTCTAGGACATTTGCATACTGATTTTTTTAAGCAAGATGAAAATTGGGAATGATCGTTTGTAGCTCTGTAGGTAATTGTCTTGAACAATGTTAAAACTCTTAGTAAGTTATAAAGCGAGTCAGTTGTTCATCTTCTCCTTCTTCATTACTCTCACTGCTTGCTGTCACTTCTCCATGGACAGTTGGATGATTTGTCCTACCGTGTGCCGAGGTCTGTGAAATACCTGGAGGACATGCTATATAACCCGGCCGCACGGTTCAAGCTCTTTGATGAGAAGAAACCTGGGTTAGTACCATGTTATAATAATGTTTAACAGTGTAATTTATCTCAGGATTCACCACTTTTGGGCTACTTTATAAAAGCGCTCTATCACAGAATCTATAATATCTATAATAATTGTCATTATGATATCCGGAAGTATCGATAATATCATTTTGACACAGAAAAACTGACAAAACGGGGAGTGGGAAACATAATTTTTAAATGTCCATCCAATGTGTGTTTGTATGTGATGTGTGTTTGTGGGGTGGGGTGGGGGGTGGGGAGTCGTGAGCATGACAGGTAGGTATATACCTTGCCTCAGCAAATGTCTCTTTACGGTGGTAGTAAAATGTCATCTTAATTTATCGTATCGTATCTTACCTCCTCTTAACTTATCCCTCCCCCTCCAATAGGTTCAAGAGCTACTCAAAGATTGACCGGCTCATGTACAGAATCCCTGGGCTGGACAACATCCCAAAGTCCCTTCACCAGGCGACGTTCGGGGAGACAATGTACTCCCTGGAGGCGGGGCCAGATGGCGAGTGGGTGGAGCTTAACACAGGCTACTACCACAGGGCCTTCAAGTTTGCCAAGCGGGGAGCTATGGGGCTTACTGTATGTGCCTCGCGTGAACAATTTAGTATTCAAGTCATTTCATTCACTCATTTATTTCTTTTTTATATTCTAAAGAAACAAAAACTTTTCTCAATTTATCTCAAGACTCAAGTGGAAAATCCAGATAAGTCATGTTTTAAATAAGTGGATGAAATAACAGAAGTCGAAAATTTGAAAGTCATGATAACATGGTTTATGTATTCTTAAAATAGAAAACAGATTTATTCTATAGGTACATTTATGCTTATGTAACTGTTAAATATTGCTATGAATGCATCACCCCCAACCATTCCCACAACATTGTGTTATTTCAGTTCGTAACACATGAGGGACAAATGATAAATAATGGTTCTGCCTTCCGTCCTTTTATCCCCTGAAAATGATAAAGTACATAATTATTATTATAAACCTCCGATGACCATTTCCATTGCTTGTGTTCTGTGTGACGGCAGCCCAGTGCGCGAGGGTTCAACGACGCTACACTGTGGGTCGCAGAAACGACACAGAAAAAGGTGGCTCCAATCATGCTCAGTCACTGTGAGAGAGCCGAGGTGAGCCCATATACATGAAATGCTAAGTTTCTTGAGTGTCAAACTTACTTACTTACTTACTTACTCTCTCCCTGTACCGTCAGGTACATAATAAGTCGGAGAGCAGTCGACGCCACACTTGTCTGTCCCTGGCCATGTCCTCCAGATTCCCCAAATCCAGACCCTGGGTGATTGCCTCATTCCTTATTGTGCCTCTATAGCTTCCAGTTAATCTTCCTCGATTTCTATTTCCAGTTGGTTTCCAATACCATGTCTGATAGGGCAATCTTGTCTTAGGCATTCTTAGAACATGTCCGTGATATCTCCATCTTCTCCTTTTAATGGTTGTGTTGATAACTTCGATTCCAACTCTTTCTAACACTTCATTATTTGTAATAAATGAATTCCATTTTATTTGAAAAAATTCTCTGTAAACTTTTTGTTTGGACTCTTTTCAATTTTCGTTGAATAGTTTTGTTTCGTTTTCCATATCTCTGAACAATACGTCAATACAACCAAAATATTGCTATAGTATATTTATTATTTTTAATTTTGCCTTCAACGAAATGATCTTTGACTTCCATATAGTTTTTAATTTCACAAAAACGATCCATGAATTTTCAAGTCTTTGGTGTGAGACTTAGTTTGTACGTTTTAACCATTTACTTACTTTACTTTATCCCTCCTGTTGCATTGTGAGATGTCAAGGGGAAGTGCAGTTTTCGGTCAAAGGCTAGGTGGGTGGCTTGTGTCGCTGATAGCAAGAGATAATTTAAGACCTTCGTCTTTTTATATTTAGTTGTTTAAAAAAAAAAAGTAGTTTTACGTTGCTTATCGAACCTTTCTGTTTTGATAATAATAATAACCATCATGAATCAAACAACAATAACAAAAACAACAACAAAACTACTACCACCTTCACCACCCTCAACAACAACAGAAGCAGCACCACTACTACCACCAC
>NW_004797988.1:19161-22292 GCF_000002075.1 Aplysia californica | reverse complement strand
ACTCTCTCTCTCTCTCTCTCTCTCTCTCTCTCTCTCTCTCTCTCTCTCTTGCTCCCCCGCTATTTCCTTGTCTTTCATATTCTCTGAACCTAACTATCCCATTTTACACGAATCAGTAGAGAGAGAGAGAAATATTATCATTTCTTTATTTTTGTATTGTTCCAATATCTACCTGCAAATATCACCACAGGAACAGCATTTCAGAGTGTTCAGTCATCTTCTAGGTGTGTTTCATAATACATCTCTCGTTCTGCGAATATCAAATTTGTCAATCGTAATAGACAATGATTATGGAACAAAAAGCTATTGTACTCACGCGGAACTTCATTTAACATTTCTTAAATAACAACAACAACAGCAGCAACAACAGCGGCATTACCACCACAACCACCACCAACAACAACAGACATAACAAAAAACTGTAGGTATTAACCCATTCACTGTTATGTAGACGTATGTGTTCGTCGGTATTATCCAAAACTGGCCCACCACTTTCTTTTGCTACTGGCCTTTAGAAGAAATTGTAGTAGGTGTAAATTCACCTTGAGTAATTGCTTATTATCAAATAAGCGGAAAATATTATGGCTTTCTTTACTTCTTGAATAAAGTCGTTATCTTTTCTATACAAACATATAGTTGAATTTGCTCTAACGTTCACCTGTCAGAGACAATCCCCTGAACAAACGAGAAACTCCCCGTACGTCGTGCAGTTTTAAAAATATCATAATGACTCCAAGACGTCCTCTTGTCCAAGACAACTAGACTACTTTCCCCATCAACAATGGTTGGACATCTTGGATAAATTCGACCGTACATAGAAAAGTTTCAACAAGAAAAAGGTTAAAGAAGTAGGCACTCAACGTTAGGGCCGATCTCCAATAAAATACTATGGAAGTTTCGGAAACCTCTTAAGATCGGAATTCGCTACTGATCTAAATTGTGTGGATTACGAAATAAAACACCAACAACCTGTACACTATTCATAACTGCAGAAACTGGAAGAAGATGACGGAATTATTGGCGTCCTGGACAAACAGGGGAATGTTCGAAGTGTGACGTCATCTGGGACGAGAATTCTACTTCCGGAAATCGAAGGTAAGGTAAACCTAGCATGTATGTATTAGCTTTTACGTTTTTAAGCCTCTATTGCCGTGCATGAAGCGTCTGCGGGAGATGCAGATTTCTATGAGAGGCCAACTCTACAACTCTTTCAGTTAGGATGCGATAGTTTCTGAGGGTTTCCTTGAATTCCTTAATTAATCTTTTTCGTTGTCTAATGTCTGCCTCTTCCTTTACAGCCTGAGTACTTGGTGTAAAAGGCTCTCGAGGCTGGCTGGGGAGGTGTCATTCGTAACAGGTCTCCAAACCATGTTATTCTCTGTTCTTCGATGAAATGCAGGCTGGACTCAGTGCCAGTAGCTGCTCTTATGTGTCTCTTCTTGAGATGTAAAGGGTTTTGCGGAAAAAATGCTTCTCGCTTGCAGTTCTTTTCCTTTTCATGAGCTTTACTTAATGTCGACGTAGCATAATGTTGGTATAATTGATATTGAAGTGAGTAAGCTGTCTCTTTGTATCCATGGATATGTTTAGGTAAGACAGAAAGGGTGAGATCTGGTAGGTGACGGTGTCGGCTTTTTAAATTCGTATTTCTATTGCTTTGTCTCGGACCCGTTTTTAGAAAAAAATGCTGTCAAAATCCTTGATCTGTCTTAGTTGTTTTCTGTTGACATGAATGTGTAGGGGACTATGATTTCTTTATTAATATCGTTACTTCCGTTTTTGATGTGCTTCTTCTGGTGTCGGAATTCTCGCAGCTGTCGTTCAATTAGGTTTTGTGGTTTTGGAGACTTTGTTGGTTCGGATGGATAAGACACTGGTCGTCTGCAAACTGTTCATTTATGTTTTCTGGGCTTTGGTTTACTTCTTGCGTTATTGCATCCATATACATGCTATCGTACTCTTCATCTTACTGTGAACCAGTCTGTGTTGCCTTCTTTTGTTCTTACTGAACTTCTCCTGTTCGTGTACAGCTCTAATGTTGTCTAACAGTGGTCCTCTGACACCTTACATTTCAAGTGTTTTCAACAGTTTGACACGGTTTCTTCTTTTAAAAGTCTTCTTATCTATGAAGACGACGTTGGCTTCTTAGTTGTGCTCGATGGTTTTCTCGCATGGCTGTCGTAATACGAATGTAGCATCCATGCATTCTCTTCCTTTCACTCAGGTTTCTCTCTGCCAAGTCTATTTTATCTTAATTTAAGTCTACGATCCAATAACAAAACCTGTGATACTTTCTGTTGTTGTTATTATAATTTAAGTCTACAATCAAATTTAAAAAACTGTGAGACTTTCTGTTGCTTTTTTCATAATTTAAGCCTAAGATCCAATTTATCTGTGAGACTTTCTGTCGCTTTTATCATAATTTAAGTCTACAATCCAATAAACAAAACCTGTGAGAATTTCTTTCGCAGGTGCAGGTCAAGTTCGCTTGCGATATCCGATCGCCCCAGTGTATGGAGAGGGTAGCTCAGTGTGGAAGGAACTTAACGCGTTGAAGACTCTCGTCTCTCAGATGATGGAAGGAGGACACAAACACCATCATAAAACAAGGGTGGACCTACCAGAGACACAGGGGAAGACTGTTATGTGGTTCAGGGTGGGTGCATAAATTCTCCGTTTCTGTAAGGTACCACTACTGCTAATAAATAGCATTTGTACAGCGCACGTCCCCACTCGAAAGCAAGCTCTATGCACTTTACACTATATTATTACCCTAGCAGACCATAGAGCCCTCAGAAACATTTTCAGCTTCCCGGGAAGCATACAGTGCAAGCAGCTGGTTAAGCGCTCAAACACTAACAAACCGACAAGATCTTTTACTGTCTATAGCTGGATACCCATTCTCACCTGGGTGAAGTGGAGTGGGGGCAATTCGGGTAAAGTGTCTTTCCCAAGGACATATCGTCGGGTCCTCGGCTCGAACCCCCGAACCCGCAACCTCACGATTACTAGTCCTGTAGCCTAACCACTAGGCCAGTAGCCTGTGTCGCTCTCTGCGCGGAGATGTGGTGTATTTATCTGTCTTTTACGCTCTCTCTCTCTCTCTCTCTCTCTCTCTCTCTCTCTCTCTC
>NW_004797988.1:15412-16603 GCF_000002075.1 Aplysia californica | reverse complement strand
GTTTCTTTTCTTTCTTTTTTTTGTTTTTTTAAAGCCAGTCTACGGCTGTAAAAAAACAAAACAAAAAACCCACTTTTTTTGGTCATTCAGTTTTGTTCAGTATGTAGTGATATCTCCACATCAACTTATTTCCATTTTGTCTTACAATATCTCTCAATTTCAAGATTTTAAATAGATGGCATGGCTTTAACGACTATAAAGACACTTAAAGTTCATCAAAGATCGCTAAATTGAACGTCCACCTCCGATAGGACCGAGAGATAGGACCAAGCCAAATAGAGAAAGCTCCTTGAAATCTGACGAACCGACTGAAGTGCAAGAGCATCTTATTTAGAGTTTGAAAGAATGGCATCCAGATCTGAGTACTATTATAAATAATTCCAGCCAATTCAGGCTAACGTCTCTCTCGGAAAGTACGAATAAAATGAAACACTCCCCCTGAAATAAATAAAAAGACAAACTAAAACATTTTTTCTATCTGAAAGTATTTGCTCCACAACTCTTCTTTTGAGTTTTTTCTAGGGCTATATAATAATAATTATTATTAACCCCTTTATATCTACGGCTATGTAGGACTCACGATAACTCGAGCACGCCTCTGTGGTCTTTGAGTGACTGTATATTATATTTCGGACGACTCTTAACGTATAGATGTATTTTTCATGTGTCCGAGTCAGTTGATGCCGAATTTTTTTAGCAAATGTATATGCTGTATGAGATTGTAGAGCAAGGCTTTAACCCTTTCATTGCCTGGCGCAAGTCAATCTCTCCGTTTGGACTATACGAATAAGTGAACTCCTTGGTTACACCAAAGATTCTCTATTCTACACGATCTTTGGTTATACCCCATATGATATATACAGACTTCAATATACATTAAGGACCACGTTGACAAACAGCCATGATTTTTTTTAGTCCGAAAAAAAAGACAGCAAGGAATATTTCAATTTTTTTAAAATTGCTCTGAAAGTGTAAATGGGTTAACAATGCGTATTGCAATGCTTCCGAAAGGGACAAAACCACTACGTGCAGCATGGATATCCTTTGTGGAATTTTAGCCAAATTTCCAAGTGGTCCTTAACCTATGAAGTCTGTATACACCCCATACTTACTGACAAAACGCCTTTTTTTACTTTTGGCGCCACTTTTTAAAATGTATTTGGCTGATCAGTTACCCCACTTGTGTGAAAA
>NW_004797988.1:14152-15312 GCF_000002075.1 Aplysia californica | reverse complement strand
TCGAAACTGCTGTGAATCGAAAAAAAAAGGTGTTTTGTCAGTGTACGGCAGAAATACACCACCACTCATCGGTCTGACCTCATCCTTGCCCCAACCCAACATACTACCTAAATACCCACCCTACCCCTACCCCTACCCCTACCCCTATCCTTCCTCCCTTCCCCAGCCCCACAGTTAGCAGTTCCGACGCCTCAGTTTATACATCATTGGCTATGTTACTACTGCTGTGCCTTCAAAGAACACTTTTTTTTCCCCTTTTCGTAAGTTTTTTACGGCGCTCGCAACTGCATAATGTCATATGAGTGCGCAGGACACATTTAACATTTTCAGTAAGTAAGAAATTTTCAATTATGCCCGGATGGCGGCCGAAGCCTACTCTTATCGAATATAGAGGGATCTTTAACGTGCGCAACTTGCACACGGAATAAACACTATAAAATTTAACGTTTTTGCTGGTGCAAGAACTTTAAAATCATTAGACTTTATATAAAGTTAAAGACAAATTAATGTTATAACATCAACAGAAGTGACAAGTAATAGGTTGTTATAAGTTTGTCAACAACTTGAACGCAGCTCTTGCTAGCAAAAACAAAATCAACAACAACAACAACAACAACAACAACAACAACAACATCAACAACACAGAGAGAGTGAGCGAGTAATGATCGCGTCAACAGCCAGCCTTCTGTGCTGATCTTAATGTATTGTGGTTTTCCTGACTGTTTTAATTCCTGGATATTTTACAAAGTTGTACCATCATGTGTGTTAAGTTTCGGTGATTAATGTGATATGAATTTCTCCTTGAAGTAATGAAAATTGCAAGAGTTAGTTCAGTTTTTCTGTGTTGGTGGACTGATGTTATCAAGACTAGTCTACGTTTTTTGATCAGTTTTGGTCCAGGTCTCTCTTTACTAAAATATCGTTTTGACAAGTGAACACTTTTCCCAAATGATCACTCAGCCTGTGGTTTTTAACACATACAGTTTTGATCTATTCACTGGGTAATTTCCTTGAAACGAGAGGCTCAAATTAAGTTCCCCAGTGAACCAGTCACTACAGGCAAAAATCAGGATCGGTCACTTCTCTGGGCTACGTGCCTACAAAAACATTTTAAAAAAAAATAGACAAAACATCGGACCCACTCGGTCCATTGTGCAGCG
>NW_004797988.1:9801-12716 GCF_000002075.1 Aplysia californica | reverse complement strand
ACACACACACACACACACACACACACACACACACAAACAAACGCATACAAACACATACGACACACACAGAAACTGGATACTCAAATTCAAACAGTGTACTTTCCCCTTCATCAGCATTCACAAATCAGCTTCTGAAAGACAGAAGGTTGGGGGCTCTTCTTCAGAACGGCGTGCATATTGTTTACAAACAGCCCATTTAGAAACAATTACAGCAGTAAAACCATAACTAAATAGAGAAATAGTATAGAAAGCCATTAAATATTCCGTAAAACAAGATTGAGAGCCAAAATCACGTCATTATGAACAAAGAACCGTTTTATGGGAAAATAACCGGTTAACCAAGTTTTCTAATCCGCTTTCCCAACAAACAGCACGTGGCGTGGACAGGGCGGGAAGCAGAAAAGCGTACAGTGGCGACAGGAAATCTGGTACGAAATAGGAAAAGATAAAAGAGTGCGCCGAGTTCGGAAGGACAGCATTCTAATCAGAGGTTGCTCGTTGGCACGAAGGAAGGAGCAAGTCTTCATTTCTCCTCCCCCACCTCAATCTCTCTATTCCTGTGTGGTATAAAAGGAAAAAAATAGTTCTTTACGCTCACACTCCGGGATTTTCTCACACGGTGCGGACGTTGGATATTTTCTCCCGCTTTGACTAGATAATCTCACAGGTGAGTGAGGCATGACAGTTTGATTGATTGACTTTTTCCTTTAATTTTACGCTTCTTTACAAACAAATTAGATAGAGAAATCATCAAAGGCCCCATTTTTCTCTGACTTAACGAGCTTTTTTTGTACAATACTGTTGGAGAATTATATAGGCCAACTGATGTGTGTTTCCTGCTCGTACGTTTAGAAGATTCAAGCTCATAGAAAAAGGAGAAGAAGAAAAAATAAATTGCCCCATCTTTACTTTTTTTTCGCCCAAGGACTGGATGTGCTTTTTGAAATAACGTTCATTTTCAATTGCAAGAGAGTATCTTGGTTACTGAGCAACTTCTGTGTAGAGTAAATTAATGGAGTTTGCATTTGCAGTATTTCATTTTAGAAAAAAAAGATTAAATGTTTTATTTTAATTTTGTTTTCGGCTTTTACAAAAGGTCTCTATTCTTTAAAAGGGTATAGAAATCTATAATGTTCTTAAACATTACAACAAAACAAAAAATCTGTATAGTTGTGCACGTAATTGTTTCTTTATACTAAATCTCAAAGTTTCTATTAGTTTTTAAAAATTATTTCAGTTCCGTCTGAACTAAGATCTTTTTTTTTCAATGCTCTCTACCGACTCGGGTGTTACATCCGGTAATGTTAGTTATAACAATTTGGAGGTCTCTATTTTAATGCAGGCGTTTTTACGTCTTCATCGATACAATTCAGATCATTTAGGAGGTGGGCTTTGACTCTCGTCTGTCAGAACCAACCCGGCTTGAGAACGACATGGGTGCATACAATATCTCAATAGAAAGATACACGATGAAAATTATTATGGCCACTCGGGAATCGAACTCGGGTCTCCATCGTGCGATAGCGAAATAGATCTTAATCGTTACATTACGGACACGGGCTGGACTTCAATGATCAAAGTGAGAAAATAATTACCGTGAAGCGTGTTGACAAAATGAGTTAATTACTTCTCGTAATCCACGAATGGATATGTACTCCGAAAAGATACACTTGGAATTTGCAGATTTTAAACTGGCTCTATTAAATTTCCTCAAGTTAAACGTCTCTTTTATCATTTCATAATACACATCGTTTAAACCCAGTCTATATTATCTTTATTATTTCTTGCTTCTATCTTGTGTCCATGGGGGCTGAAATCTGAGAACTAACTCAATTTGTCAGCACACCTCTCACAGATGGTTAAGAAAAGTCTATTTTCATTAATTGTTATTTGTTCGCTCCTGCTGCTATCCACTACAGCAGCTGTCCGTAAAGGCGGGGCAGTGCGTGGTGCATTAGTATAGAGGCTCTTCGACGTTGTATGCCGAAGGAGTGAGTTCGATTCCCGCTAAGAGTGATAAATAATGTGGTCGCCTTTAAGCACGAGGGGACTATCCCGAAAAATGCTGTTTTGAGAAAATCGATGTTAAAGGTTTTGAAACCTTGTTCAGCCTCTTTAAAAGATCCTCTATAACCAAACAAATATATACGTCAATGAAACCAAACTTCTCCTATAGGTACGGCAGTGCCCACCTTTGGTGTAGGTCAAGATTTCTGGAAACACCCGAAATCTGGGTTAGCCCGCTTGTCCATAAAAGCGACCATAATATATTATCATTATTGTATCGCGTATCTCCGTCTCTCTGTGTGTATCCTACTCGGTCAGTCGGTCAGCCGTGTTTGGTCGATAGGATCAGAGCAGCCTGTGCGCTACATGATTTAAATTTGTGTGTAAAACCATTACTGATCATAACAATCTGTATACAGTCAATGCCTTACGTCTTAGGGGTCTCTTGGTTTTAGATGCAAAAGAAAAAAACAACAACCCGCAAAACAATGATTCAATTTCTCTTGTACCTCTTTAACCATCCGCCTCCAACCCCCGCGTCAAAGAAAAAGGAAAACAAGAACAATAACAACAACCCTCCATAAAACAACAACAGCAGCAACAACAACAACATCATCAACAACAACAACAACAACAACAACAACAACAACAACAACAACAACAACAACAAAACCTCGTAACCAACACATTTTGAATAATGAACATCAAACTGTCAAAACCTTGAATGTTTGCAAAATTCATGTTTCACGCCAGGCGACTTTATCTTATCACCGAGTGGTTTTGTTTTGTTTGCTTTTACCTTGCGGATTTTTTGGGGGCGTTTTTTTATCGCGGTAGGGGATGGGATTAGGAGGGAGCGGGGTGTTGTGTGGGAAAAAATGTGTGTGTGTGTGTGTGTGTGTGTGTGT
>NW_004797988.1:5368-9684 GCF_000002075.1 Aplysia californica | reverse complement strand
GGGGGGTGTCTGATAAGGCGGGGGATGAGGGATGGATGTAGAGCTGCAGTAAAAAAAAAAGAATTCAACAACCTCTTATCTTGATCTTGAGCCCTGTTTTTTTTGTCGAAAGTATGTTCTCTGCTGACTATTGTTCCCAAAAGTCACGACCTTTTTTCTTGTGAAACACCAGTGGGGGTTGTATGAGGTGACTTTCGGTAATTCGATGGGAGGCTGCCCAGAGTTGAAAGGCAACAGTCATGATAAATATAAAGATCGCAAGTTCAAATGAAAATAGAATATTCAATGTCGGTGATTTTCGGTCGCTATTTTAACACAATTTAGAAAAATTAGGAGGAAGGCTTCAACCCTACATGTGAGGACCAACCCGAGCAGAAGGAATGAGACATTCAAAAGAAATTATTGTCCTGAAGCATGCCAGTTTGTCACAGGCCCAGTTTGTCACAGGCCTCGATTGTGCCATGCATGATGGGCGTTATCACTGACACTCTCAAAAAGAGTGAATGAATGATTGATTGACTGTATGAATTGATTAATTTTATTTTTCGATTGCTTTTAACGAAAAAACGTTTTTTGTTGAAATTTTACAGAGTAATTAATTTGCTTTGATTTGCATACAAAATGGAAGAAATGTTGAAGAACACAAGCTGAATTGACGTTTTAGCTGGACTATCTCTACTTCACCAATTTGAAGGTGGAGAATTAAAACAAAAAGTTACACTACAGTGTCAAAGTGCTGTAATTAAGGCTGTCATCAATATACATATTATACTTATATGAAATTGTGACAAACCGGGCCTGTGACAAAACTGGGCCTGTGACAAACTGGGCAGCCCCCAGGTTTTCTGCGTGCGACGGCGATTAAGCGCCTGTTGCATCAGATGCGATGATTTCGCTTCGTTGTTATCGTGTTCTTTTGCTGTGCAGCGGGTGACCAAGGTTAGGTTAGAGAGGAGAAAGGATTATGATATATCGCACCTGGGTGTATCGTTAGCAAAGTTGATATCTCACTGGGGGGCGGTGTGGCCGACAAAGGTTACGAGAAAAGCAAACTAATTTAGGTTTCCCATCCCTTTCAATACAGTAAGGTTATTCAAGAGGTGAGCTCTCCGATAAGACCGAGTGATAAGGGATACGTGGGGAGCCTTAAACCTCTCACTGCCCCCGTCCTCTTTCCCCATTCCTCGGGAACACCACCCCTCCCCCCCAAAAAAAAATGACATAAAAAATCGAAACAAAACAACAGCAAAATAATATAAAATAAAATGAGTTAAAACAAAACTATAAATGCCCACTAGGGATTCGAACCAGGGCCACCCGCTCAGTATTCCCCAGCACGATACAAACTAGGCTAACGACACGCCCCAAACTCAGGTTCAAGTCAATAGACGATGAAATAAGCGTCTGGTTAAAACATTTTGGGTGCCCCATTAGCTCAGTTGGTAGTGTTCTATACTGCGCGGAAGATGACTTGGGTTTTTGTTTTGTTTCTTTTTATTCTGTAAGTTGTAAGTGTTTTACGGCGCTCGCAACAGCACATGGTCATATGAGCGCGCGGGACACATTAAACATTTTTAGTTGGAAGGAAATTTTGAATTTTGCCCAGGTGGAGGCCGAAGCCAACTCTTATCGATTTTAGACCACTAAGGGATCTTTATCGTGCGCATTTTGCAGACGGTGACTTGCGTTTCAGACCACGCATCGTAAGTAAGGAACTTGTCAGTCTCGTCAGCTTGAGCTGATAGCTATCGCATTGCACTGATATGTAGCGCATTACGGCTTAAGAAATAGCAAATGAATTGAAGAGTCTTTTAAGTCTAAGCTTTCAATAAACAACTTTTTGGGGCGTACCGCATTAATTCTGTTGGTTTATGTGCAGTAGTGCAATGCAGGTGACTTACGTCTTAGATTACAAATCGAACGTTATATAATGCTTGGATAATTCAGCTGGTGTCAGTGTACGTAACTGATTGGGTGCGAGGCCTGTATTTCACTGTTATCGCTGAGGGGAAAACATAAGAGATCAGACAGCACGTGAAGCTGTTTGTAAACGAAGAAGTGTCGTATACACGAAGTTAAACCTGTCGTTAGTGACATTGTTGCAATGTTGGACTGAGCTCATGAGAGGGGCCTTAGTTCAAATCCCCAATAGCGTCTCCAGTATGTTCGTGAATCCACAGTTTAGGAAAAAAAAAGCTCAAGCTAATAACCACCTGCGAGACAGGAAGTACCAAAAATTATTTCGGAGTTCGAAAATAATTAATTGATGATGAGAAATACACAAACATTGTAGGCCTAAAAGAAAGCAATCCATACGACAGAACTTAGTTGTGTTTTTTTCTTCACTTCAAGTTTTTATTTAAAGTCTTACTGCACTTCAACACGAATTAGGGAGTATCATCAGTGTCAAAAGATTAGAGGTGTTGCTACGAGATGTAAACAAATAGATCTAAAGACAGTAGGGAGGCGAGCAGATAAGGACGGTAGATAGGGAGGATGGAGTAAACAACACGAGAACACCTGCCAACCAACCACTAGAAGTGAACTAAAGATAGAAAGAAACAAAAACAACGAAAAAAAACAGAAAGAAAGAAAGAAAGAAAGAAAGAAAGAAAGAAAGAAAGAAAGAAAGAAAGAAAGAAAGAAAGAAAGAAGAAAAATAGTGGTATAGGTTTAAGGCCCATATCAACACTGTTAGGTTATTTGATTAAAAAGCGGGACCTTCAAGTTGAGGAGTCCATCTCCGAAAGGATCGAACCTAGTGGGTAATTCGTGTAAAGTGCCTTTCCCAAGGACACAACGTCGGGCCGAGCTGAGGCTCGAACGAAAGAAAAAAGCAAGAGAGGTAGTTAGAAAAACAAAAACAAAGAGAGAAAGAAAAAAAGAAAGAAAGAAAGAAAGAAAAACATTAATGTGTTTCACTTTCTTGATTCATTGAGTAGCTCAACAAGTCCCCCACTTTTGAAGTAACTTCACATTCAAGATAAACATCGCTTTCACACAATTTCCTCCAGGCTGAGAAGTACACTCGCTCGATTTTCTACGCCTGTCTCTGCACAAGAATTGTTTATTATTTCTGGCAGTGGCAGGCTGACAATGCAGCAGTGGGGGTGGGGGATGGGAAGGTGAGGGGTGGATGAGAGGGTGGGGGCGGGAAGGAGGAGAGATGAGGGGAGGGCGTGGCCAGAGGAAAGTGTGTGTGTGTGTGTGTGTGTGTGTGTGTGTGTGTGTGTGTGTGTGTGTGTGTGTGTGTGTGTGAGAGAGAGAGAGAGAGAGAGAGAGAGAGAGAGGTGTTAGGAGGTAGCAAAATTCAAAACAATACAAAACGAAACAAAAGAAACAAATCAAACCGACAAACCGACGAAAGAGCGAACAACGAAAAATTGATCGTGTCACTCTTGTGCGCTTTCTGCATTCCTACAAAGGTCAATTCTTCGAGAGCAAATAGACCAAAAAACAACACACGCCATTGCCAAGTGTCTATTATACGTTGGCACGCGAAATGATCAAAAGGTTTGTTTTACATGCTTTTGCATAATTCAAGAACACTTCAGAGTTTCTGTTCTTCGGTGTTGGGGGTAGGGAGGTGGGTTTGTTTATGTTTGTGTGGTGAGCAAATACGCAGAGGTATTCTATCTCTCTCTCTCCTTTTTCTCTCTTTTCTTCTTATCTTTTTTTTAACATTTATTCTTCCCTTCGTCTAATCAACACGTCCTTTTTTCTCACGGAACTCATAGATAGATAGATAGATAGATAGATAGATAGATAGATAGATAGATAGATAGATAGATAGATAGATAGATAGATAGATAGATAGGTCCAATCAATTTCACAAACATAATCAAACAATATCCCGAACAGACAAACACGCAGACATGATAAAAGCAAGCTGATTTTTTACTCAGAGAACTTTGATAACAGAAAAGGCGTTTCCCTAGACTAAGGGTACTGACACTGACAAGTCGTAAATGGCCCCCTGAAGACTCAAAAGACTCTCAAGACTCCCGTAAGAAGGCATGGGAACCCATAAATCGTCCCTAAGTGTATAGACTCTATGTGGAACTTATTATTATATGGTGTTGTCACCAGTGTACGGCTTTCATACTGGGCAGGTTGCTTTCGTGTAAATAAACCCTTTATGAAGTTTTCGTCTCCATCGGAATTTTAGAATTTATTATCATTTCTGTGCTCGTCACTACATAATGAAACCTATCTTTCTATCTATTTGCCGAAAAGGTAGCATTTTCGAAGTAAATCTATCTATCTATCTATCTATCTATCTATCTATCTATCTATCTATCTATCTATCTATCTCC
>NW_004797988.1:1664-3554 GCF_000002075.1 Aplysia californica | reverse complement strand
AAAATACTACTACTACTACTACTACTACTACTACTACTACTACTACTACTACTACTACTACTACTACTATCAAAACAATTATTATAATGATTATGGTTCGTCAGTCGATGTTTAACGATGACAATGCGTCTGCAGAGGATAAGTACTGAAACTACACGAATTTGTACCAATTTTACCTTCAGTTGTAACTGTCTCGAACAATGTGTGTGTAAGAAAGACAAGCGAAACAGAAAACAATTAGATCTAACCCTATCCGTAGGTGGTGTTTTTCTATCGTATACATACGATGTGGGGAACTCTGTGCCACCACTTTCCAAAGAGGACATTTACTCGTTAATCCGATCCGTACGCTTTGCATAACATTACTGAACGTTTCAAAGAGATCTTTTCTCGTAGTAGAAGTATTCTAAAATGTTAAGAATACAACCTCGGGGGTACAAAATGACCCCAGGGCGTACGGATAGGGTTAAGTGAGGTGTGACAGCCATCTGCAATTACTAATAAGACCATAATTATAATGCCATTCACCAACTGTGGCATGTTCTTTTATCTGTAGCTGTCTTATGTGCATTGTGTGTAACTGTTTTTTTGTGTCTTGTTTAATATAGCTTTGTATTTCAAGTTGTCTATGTCTAGTTGTCTCATACTCAGTCGTCTATGTACAGATGTCTATATCCAGCAGTCTATGTCCAATTGTCTTATTTTAATTGTCTTATTCCAGTTATCTATGTCCAGTAGTCTATGTCCTGTAGTCAATGTCCAGTAGTCTATGTCTAGTTGTTTTTGTCAAGTAGTCTATATCCATTAATTTATATAATAATAATAAGAGCATTTGTATCCCGCCTTTCCCCACAACAAGGGCCCAAGGCACACATAGGAGATTAAAAACGCATTCATACTAACACCATACAAATACATCAGGTGTGCACATTTTGACAGCAACATTCTTTTAGACAATAAAAAATACTCATACAAAAAGGCAAAGTACTGTCCCGTAATCTATGTCCAGTCGCCTATGTACAGTAGTCTCTGTTCAGTAGTCTACGTCTAGAGCAGCTGTCTATGCCCAGCTGTCTGTGTCCAGTTTTCTTTGTCCAGCTGTCTATGTCCAGCTATCTATATCCAGTGTTCTTATGTCCACCTTGTCCAGCTTTGTCCAGTAGTCTATATCTAGAGCTGCTGCCTATGTCAAGTTGTCTACGTCCAGTTGTCTATATTATCCAGCTATCTATATACAGAGTTCTTATGTCCACCTTGTCCAGTTGTCTATTACCAACTGGCTTCTGTGCCGAAGTACTCTGAAGTGAGTTTAGCCAGCGACAAATATACAATGTAATTAGTTTAGCTAGTTGGTCAAATGACCTCTAACGACTTCAGTGCAAATTCAGGTGTTTGTCTCTGTAACTGCTTTTGAATTTTTTTCTTCTTATCAAGGTTTCCTTTACTTTTACGCTGTCTTTGTGGTTCTTTACTACTCAACAAAACAGCACATAAACACATACACAAACACACACACATACACACACATATAATATATATATATATATTTATATTATACATGAAATACACACAGATTCATAGGAAGACACACACAAACACACAGAAGACATACACACCAACACACTCTCAGACGCACTGTCATTCACTCATACACTCTCACATACACACACACACACACACACACACACACACACACACCGTGCGCGCGCATGCACGCACACACAAACAAACATTGAAACACAGGCACACACAAGATGGAATTCCCATTTCTCAATACTCATGGCCTTTTTTAGTATCGCGTCTTTTGAAAGGGTGGATGGAGGAAGTGGTTATAAGTGACTTCTCACTCTCCATGATCAAAGCATTATCCCCCCTCTTTCTCTCTCTCTC
>NW_004797988.1:0-1094 GCF_000002075.1 Aplysia californica | reverse complement strand
CGGGGTGGTGGTACAAGAGTCAGAGGAGTAACGATTCGACTCTTCGCCTCTTCATTGTTGCAGGAAGAAACTGTGAGTTCGATTTATACACGCCTAGGGAAGTGTTTCTTAGGCGGTCGAGTGTCTCCTCTCTGTCTTTCTCCAGATATATATTATGTTATAGCCTGTGTGTATACCACTCAACCAGGGTTGGCTCTGACAGGCGAAAGTGGGTGGTTGGCGGGTGCTTTGGTGTGGTTTGCTCCTTCTTTCCTATCGAACATCCATCGCCCTTATCTCCCCTTCTTCTTTTTTATGTTTGTTACTCTCTTGTAAAACCTCTAATCTTCTGGCACTCATATGCGAGCGCCGTAAAACCTCTACTAAAACTAAAACAAACTGACAGGCGAAATCTAAAAAACAGCCTGCCGCTTAAATAGCCTCTTTTGCGTCGGTGGGGATGTAAAACAGTTACCAGCGTCGCAGACATTACAAACAGTCACTGGTTTTGATAGGTTGGGTTTTTAGAGCCAGCGCCAGCGCCCATTTATGCCACCTTTAAGAGGCTACTAGATCTATTTTCGCACCGCTCGCCAATGTATTTCAGTGCTGGCCATTAAATAAGATGAGATAACATAAGATAAAATAAAATACGAAACATCTTTATTGTCCAGATCTTGGCACATTGGTTTGGTATTTCACCACGTACACACATACACACACGCACGCACACGCAAGCACACACACATACACACACACACACACACATATATACACACACACACAATGCACACACACGCAGTATACTTGCATTCACAAACAGGCTCCCAGTCACAGGCGTATGATAAAAGAACAGTAATTAAAACACTAATAATGTTAAGCAAGATAAATACTCAGTATTCATATTGTAGTTCAATGGTACATAGATGCATGCTCTAAATAATACCCACCACTACCTAGGCGATCTCTCCCGCCCATCGAAATTAGCAAACCCTTCACATGGGGGTGGTATCGCCCAGGTT
This sequence comes from Aplysia californica, assembly GCF_000002075.1. Lineage (NCBI taxonomy): Eukaryota > Metazoa > Mollusca > Gastropoda > Aplysiida > Aplysiidae > Aplysia > Aplysia californica. The sequence goes on along the minus strand of NW_004797988.1, from coordinate 93 downwards.
GAAAAACATTGATTCACATCCAAGAGCAAGAGTTGAAGTTAGAGTACAGATTTATAATCAATCTCCCGATATGAAACTTCCCTCTCTCTCTCT
>NW_004797987.1:391383-393463 GCF_000002075.1 Aplysia californica | reverse complement strand
ATAATTTAATACATAACACGGGCTGACGATAATGTTCGTTGTCCCTCGGTTTAGATAGTTTTCTCGCCGAGTATATTTTGCAAGTGCTGTAGTTTCGGGATGGATGGAGATCTAAAATGACCGCCTAGATGGTGATGTCCGGGAGGTTTAGTTTTAGTTTTAGTAAAGAGTTTTATGGCACTTGCAACACAATACGGTCATATAAGTGCCGAAGATTAGAGATGTTACTAGAGAGTAACAAACACACAAAAAAGAAGGAGAGATCAGGACGATTGTGGTTTGATAGGAAAGACGGAGCAAACCACACCAGAGCACCCGCAAACCACCCACGGGGCAGTCTTGAATTTGAATTCGTTATTGAGCTTTCAAGGTTTCTACCCGGCTCGGTCCCCTCGGAGACGGACATCAAATTTAATTAGGACCCACCTAAATAACCCCACAGAGCTTAAAGGAACACTGAACCCATGCGACTACCACTTTTCCTCTCAAAGGTGCGCTCTTACCTTCGTCTCTTCTTTCGAGGATATAAGAACAATGAAGGTCTAATAAGATGCGTTAATGTTAACCAAATCAGGGCATGCCTTTGCTAATTAACCTCAGAAAGGCTCCGGTGACTGCTCGCCGTTTTATGGACAAAGACTTCCAACTAAGCACAACTGCTCACTCCTTTCCACATCAACACACAGCTCGTAAATTTAGTTTATGTTTTAGTAAGCGTTTTACGGCACTTGCAATACAATAAGGGCATATAACTGCCGAAGAATAGAGGTGTTACAAGACAGTAACAAGTATACAAAAGAAGGAGGAGAGATAAAGACGATAGAAGTTTGATATAGGAATGAAGAAGCAAACCACGCCAGAGCACCCGCCAACCACCAACGCTCGTAAGTTTACCGAGTCAACACCTATTACGTCTTCTTTTTTAAAACTTTGCACAATATTTCCGATGCTTATGCAATTAGCAATAGCTTTGCAATAATTATTTCGGTGAGAAAGGTCTGCGGTATCCCTTTTTATCATTTCCTATCTCATAAGATGGGGATCAATATCTTTACATTCCTCGAGCAGAATGTGATAAGTCTTGAAATCATTTCACAGTCGCCAGGGTCTTATAAAAGAAGATAAGAATTAGGCTTGTATTACCCTTGTAAATATCGCAACTTTGGTACAACTTAAACAGTCACCGCTATGCGATGATCAGTAAAATCCGATTCCCTTCATAAGACTATTTTACTGCAGTACTAAGAGACTCACCAGCAAAAAATATATGGTAGCTTTCAAGGACAAGCGGGCTAACCCAGATTTTGGGGTTTCTACAAATCTTGACCTACACCAAAAGTGGGCGTTGTCCCCTACCTATAGGAGAAGTTTGGTTTCACTGGTGTGTACATTTGTTTGGTTATAGAGAAAACGCTCCTTGTCTTTTAAAGAAACTGAATAAGGATCCAAAAACTTTACTTTCGATTTTTTCAAAACAGCATTTTTCGGGATAGCTCCCTTGTGCTTAAAAGCGATGATATGCATGTAGTTAACATTGCGCTTATGTCATTGCACTGTAGAAGTCGTTATGCCGGAATCAACCCTTTATAGATCCACTCCAAGCTTACAAACACAATATTTACTTTATTTTAATATATATACCAATATGAAAAACGAAGGATACATTTTCGTTCTTCGCACAAAGTATATAATGACGGTGAACCGCATTTAAGTTCTTCGCACAAAGTATATAATGACGGTGAACCGTATTTCAATCAAAACTCGGTTGCACCATTGGGAAGATTCAGTATTGACAAATGAGCAAGCGCGCCGCGCAGACACGAACACACAAGGGAAGATTTCTGTTACATAAAAAACCCAACATACACTGGACGGTACATTACTATAAAAGCTTTCCTTATTACCCGTAACAAGAACGCCCAGAATGATGAATATGACAGCAATAATGGACCCATAAAAGGGCCACAGTTTTGTTGGGGGGGTTTTGCTGGAGGATGCGCACTTACGCGGCGCACGTTACGTCCGTGCGAGCAAGCAGGCGCGAGCGCGCGCTCTCGTGTGCGTGTGTGTCAGAGTGAGT
>NW_004797987.1:385453-391117 GCF_000002075.1 Aplysia californica | reverse complement strand
TTTTATAGGCACTGTGAGAGATCATGACGGCCAGTCGTTGTTTTTCTCCCTCTTATTTTTAAGCATAAAAACGCGATGACCGACGTCAAGGCTTGAGTTCTGTTCCGCACCCAGCCAAATCTTGGGCCCCTTCTCTAATGCCATTCATAGCGTGTGTCAAAGACGGGCGCATGGCCCTGACAAGACCCCCGAGGACCATACTAATAATATTAATAATAATTAGGTGACACTTCGCTCCTCTGCGTGGCCCGACTTCCTGCAGCAGTTTCCTGCGCTCTCGACGGCCAGTTTCCGTAGACCCAAAGTTCAGCAGCTCACTTACCATAAGTTATATCGCTACCCGAGTACAACAACTTGGTCAATTCATCTAACAATGTTTCAGGGTTCATACTGAGCAGGAAATTTTTTTCACAAGAGTTTTCAAAACCAGATTCCTTTTTTCCAACACAAATAATGTGTCATTTCGGAAGAAAAATTTGTGCAGGTATGGTTGTTTATTTTTTATTCAGAATGCGTCAAGTCCAGGCCTTCTAAACTCCGAGGGAATATTTTTACAACAGATCAAGTTTAAAATTTGTTTTTCCAAGACTTTTTCAAGAATTTTGCCAATTTCCTAAAATTCCAAGATTTCCATGTCGTGGAAAATAAAAGCAAAATTCCAAGAGTTCTCCAAGAGAAACAACAGAGGAAAAGTAAAGAAGTAGGACCTACCAGTGACACCCGCCAACCTCCCGCGAAAAGGAAGAGGAGAGGTATGGACGGTAGATGTTCGATAAGAAAGAACACAGAGCAACAGACAACCATCCACAGGCCACTCAGTGCACGAGAAAAATAAAATATTATATGGTCGCTTTTGAGGACAAGCGGGCTAACCCAGATCGAGGACTTCCAAAAACCTTGAGCAACACCAAAGGTGGGCATTGCCCAACCTATAGGAGAAGTTTGGTTTCATTGGTGTGTATATGTGTTTGGTTATAGAGAAAACTCCCCTTGTCTTTTAAAGAAACTGAACAAGGGGCAAAAACTTCTCTTTCGATTTTTCTCGAAACAGCATTTTTTCGGGATAGCCCGCACGTGCTTAGAAGCAACCGTATAAAGATAATCAGACGCAGAAGGAAAGAGAAGAAGTAGGACCCACCAGTGATGCCCACCAACCACCCACGCCATAGAAATAGGGACTTACCTTTCCTGTTCAGTTGCTGTTGGTAACTGTTGACTTCCATGGCGGTCTCATGAGGAGCGACAGGATCTGAAACAGTTGGGAGGTTTTTGCAATTAACATTTGATGTTAGTAGGAGTTTGACGGCACTTGCAACACAATAACGTCATTTTTTTTCTCTTTTTGTTTCGTTGTTTTTAGCAAGATTTTACGGTGCTCGCAACTGCATAAGGTCATATGGGTGCCAAGAGGTGCATGCCAAAAGAGAAGCCCAAACGGGGAATCGGGCTTACTCTGTTCACCTCAACAACATAAAGTCTGCTTCGACTACCAAGGCACCCCGGAATTAGCAGTTAACACGAGAGTGACAAACATACAAAAGAAGTACAGGAAAAATGACGAAAGTACAGAAGAGGAAAGAAAAAGCAGCAGATCCCACTATGTTGATATTGATAAATCAGCACATTTACAATTCTACGGTGCTTATAAGAACATGTTAATATGCCCCCTTTGGGAAAGGACTAAAGACACTTGAGTCAGTAGCACTGCCCTAGAAGGGGGGGAGAGGACATATAGGTGCCGGACAAAAGATTATGTGTAACAAGACAGTATAACATACACAAAAAAAGAAAGAGGAGAGATAAAGACGACAGACGTTTGATAGGAAAGAAGGAGCAAATCACACCCGAGCACCCGCTAACCACCTACAGTTTGAGGTTTGAGTTTGAGTAACGACAAACACATACACACAATCTAAAGCTTTGTTTTAGTAAGCGTTTTGCGGCACTTGCAACACAATTAGGTCATAATATGAGTACCAAAGATCCATGGTCTTACAAGAGAGTAGCAACACATAAAAGAAGGAGACAGTTTAATTTTAGTAAGAATTTTACGGCACTTACAACACAATTAGGTCATATAAGTTCCGAAGAATAGATTATGCGTTACAAAAGAGTATAACAGACACAAAAAAGTGGCGCTCTCCAACTGCCAGCGATCTGAAACAGAAACAGAACTTGGTTAGAGAGCAGGAAAGGAGGTGAAAGGGGAAAAAAATTAAAGAAGAAAGTTTTCCGTCGCTGTCAGGTTTCGAACCCGGGACCTATTATTGAATGAAAGGCGATCAACGTAACCTTTTTTTCTGGCAAGTGTTTTACGGCGCACACAACTGCATAAGGTCATAATAATAATATGAGCGCACGGATTCACCAAACATTTTCAGTAGGTAGGAAATTTTGAATTTTGCCCGGGTGGCGGCCGACGCCTATTCTTATCGATTTTGGCCCACCAAGGGTTCTTTAACGTGCACAACTTGCAAACAGGACCTCCGAGATTGTTCGCTCTTGCCCGAGAAGGCTAGGCGTAAATCTTTCCTACCAAAAGATCAGGGGTGTGGAAGAAAGACAGCAGTAAGAGGGAGCCAAGGAGAAGCAGTACAAAGGCTGCAGAAAGAGTCAGGAGCCCAGAGGAGGGGGTATCAACGTAACCTCTAGACAACAAGAGCCCCCATGGTAAAAAAAAGAACGTGTGTGTTTGTGTGTGTGTGTGTGTGTGTGTGTGTGTGTGTGTGTGTGTGTGTGTGTGTGTGTGTGTGTGTGTGTGTGTGTGTGTGTGTGAGTGGGAGAGTATGTTCGCGTGTGTGTGAGTGTGTGAGTGTATGTTCGCGTGTGTGAGAGAGTGAGTGAGTGAGTGAGTGCATGATCGCGTGTGTGTTTGTGAGTGCGTATGTGAGTGAGTGTGTGTTCGCGTGTGTGTTTGTGCGTGGGTCAGCTTCCTTGTGTGCGTAGAGACAACAACAGTTAGTCGAACGAGGCAACTGTCTGGAGATTAAACAATCGAAACAATCCGTCACCGACGTCATACATATATATCAATATAGAACGTACATAGACGCGTCAACTATCACTGGGTGAGTCAATATAGAACGTACATAACCACGTCCACTATCACAAGGTGAGTCAATATAGAACGTACATAAACGCGTCAACTATCACTGGGTGAGTCAATATAGAACGTACATAAACGCGTCAACTATCACTGGGTGAGACAATAACAAAAATACACGATCTGAAAACTGTTTCGACATTTCAGGCTTGGACTTGTAAAATAGGCTGTGGTGTGACGATGTGTCGTTTCTGCTTACGTGTGCACTTTGAGCCATTCCGAGTAAACTATGATCATAAAAAATAGTCATAAAACACAGATGTCACTTTTTAGAAACCGGTGCTTGTCAATTGTTTAATAGCCATCATCGCCCACCTTGGATACCTTAAAGAGGATAACATTTTCATATCGCCTTCCGACACGTGTTTCCTTTTTTTCTTTTTTTTTTAGTAGACGGTTTTACAGCGCTCGCAACTGCATAAGGTCATATGAGCGCCATGGGGTGGGTGTCAACAGAGAAGTCCTTATAGGGAATCAGACTTACTCTGCTCACCTCTCTAGCTTCAACAGCACAAAGTCTGATTCTACGAGATCGCCTAAAAAAATAACAAATTTGTTTTCAGTTTCAGGCGACCGAGTCGGGCGATCGGCCCGATCCAGCTGTAGTGGGCACCCCGTATTCGACTATCAAGGCACCCCGGAAATACCGGGTCACAAGAGTGTCACGTGTTTCCAAGCAAGACATTAAATTGTCGCTTTTAAGGACAAGCGGGCTAATCTAGATTTTGGGGGTTTCCAGAAATCTTGACCAACAACAAAAGTGGGTATAGCTATACCTATAAAAGAAGTTTGGTTTCATTTGGGTATACATTTGTTTGGCTATAGAGAAAATTCTCCGTCTTTTACACAAACTGAACAAGGGGCAAAAACTTTACCTTCGAATTTCTCAAAACAGTATTTTTCGGGATAGCCCCCTTGTGCTTAAAAGCGACCAAATACACGAAAGCCTGATTCCTTCTCGTAAATCTAAAACTAACTATTACGTGTATATTAGAACTACTGCTTTTTCTTTCCTAATCCTTACTATCGTCATGTTTCCCTCTACTTCTTTCGTATGGTTGTCACACTCTTATGACCCTCTATTTCTCGGGTGCCTTATAGTCGAAGCAGACTTTGTGCTGTTGAAGCTAGAGAGGTGAGCAGAGTAAGCCTGATTCCGTGTAAAGATTTCTCCATTGACATCCACCCATTGGCGCTCATATGACCTTATGCAGTTGCGAGTGCCGTAAAACTCTACTAAAACTATTTTTTTTAACACAAAACAAATAAAACATGTCGTTCCACCAGGACAATAACCATTTTAAAAGCTCAACTACCACACTTCAACAGACAGCTGGAGAAACCCGATCACAATTGGTCGCTTTTAAGCGCAAGGAGCTATCCCGAAAAATGCTGTTTTGAGTAAATCGAAGGTAAAATGTTTGGCCTTTGTTCAGTTTCAATAAAAGACAAGGAGAGTTTTCTCTATAAACAAACAAATATAAACACCAATGAAACCAAACTTCTCCTATAGGTAGGGCAATGCCCATTTTTTGTGTAGGTCAAGATTTCTGGAAACCCCCGAAATCTGGGATAGCCCGCTTGTCCTTAAAAGCGACCAATTATCCCCCGTTAAGTACGGGGACTTACTAGTTTTCTCACCAGAGGTGCCAGCTAACTGACTACGCAACAACAACAAAACAACCCAAAAAACCCCGAACATTTTGGAAATCATGGACACGTGTGCAGAGACTCATAATTTTGGGATCATTTTGTCAAACGCATTTTGTATCTGTACAATAATTTTTTTAAAATTATAAAGCGCAATATGACAAGCAAAACGTGCCTAAAACACAAATATATGTATCAGCACGTGTATATTATTACAAAAATCAGGAAAATTTCCGAATTTCCGGATTTAAAGGAACGTCGTCGGTGCCTCAGGGAAAAGCAACCTTTTCGAACTGATAGGCGACAAAGCTTTTCGTCAATCCTGCTCTTTACTCAAATAGAAACGCATGACTGCTCCAATGTATGTGGTGGTGAACACCCCCCATACCACGCCTCCATTCGATAGAGGTACTATTTGTGCTTTTTTAAATAAGTGTTTTACGGCACTTGCAACACAATAAGGTCATATTATACTCGTAAGTGCCGAAGATTAGAGGTGTTACAAGAGAGTAACAAACACGAAAAAGAAGGAGAAGAGATAAACACGATAGTTATTTGATAGGAAAGAAGGAGCAAACCACACCACACCAGAGCCCCCGAAAACCACCCACCGTCAATCCTGCTCCTTACTCAAAGAGAAACGCATGACTGCTCCGATATAACAATATGTGGTGGTGCACAGCATCTACACCACACCACGCCTCTATTTGAGAGGTAATATTTGTGCTCAAGGCCACATAGTGTCATTCAATGACCTATTGATGGTAACTTCATGTACTTGTGGATGTATTCAATTCAAAGGTGTGGGTGAAAAAAAGGATCAATTGGAGTGGCGGGGGCGGGGGGGCGGAGAGAGAGAAAGAAAGAGAAGGAGAAGGGAGATACAGGAGGGTGAGGAGAGGAGGAGAGAA
>NW_004797987.1:380794-381931 GCF_000002075.1 Aplysia californica | reverse complement strand
GGGGGGGGGGAGACAAGGTAAATTCCCAAACTCACCAACGGAGGAGGAAGATAATAGAGAACACATATATATCCGCTGGCGTTATTGAGCAGAGTCAAAACGTATCACGTTCCAACTGAGGCGAACAAACCGCACAAAATGTTGTTAAATATAGATCTAATTTTATAACTCGTCGGTAGCCTCTCCAATCCTCTTTGACACAGACACTTGGGAAGAAAATATCCTAGGAATCTGGCTGTTATCCACCGGGGGCAATAGAAGAATTACACTGTGAAATTTGTATGAAAAGGAACAAATCAAATAGGAACTCAAAACACCAAGGAGCGGCGGCGGCGACGACTGACTGACTGACTGACGAGCCGTGAACCACAGCCGACAGCAGCACAAGCAAATCTAACAGGTGAGCTCACAGATGTTCAGCGAGCGAGGTGACAAGGCGACGGGTGAGTTGCGTCTCTCCTTCTGTCTGTCTGTCTGCCTGCCATGGCAGCGCACACACTCGCGCACACACTCACACACATATACACCTGGCGGTGGGTGGGTGAGCAGCAAGCAACACACAAGCGCACGACAGGAGGGGGGGGGGGGGGAGAGCTGTCTGTGTGTCTTCGAAAACTGGGAGGGAACTATTCGCTTCGTCGAGATCAAAACAACCCCCTTCAAAAATTACTGCGCTACAATTATTTGTCGAGATTGATAAAGAGAGGATTGTTGTTGCTGTTGTTGTTTTCCCCTGAACATTTCTCGCTGACAGCCGTGGAATAAGAAAAGTCAAGACTGTGGGAAGAGTGCGAGTGTTGAAGAGCTTTAGTACTGCGTGGACTAATTAATCCACGAGAAAATCTTCTCACTTGGGAGTAGCCAGGCGCTGGGTGAACCAGCCTCCACGCAAGATGCTCCGACGCGGCGCTCAACAGTTGGGACCGATGCCGCTCACCCCTACTCGCGTTCCATAGTGGAATCTCCCAGTTCGCAAGGGACCTTGCCGACGTTTATTCTCAGCTAAATTTAGGAGCGCCGAGACTATTTATAACCGGCGACCTTTCTCTTGTGAAAGGAGAAAGAGTATTGCCGGAGCAGGTCGATAGCGACACGGGTTAGCGGGGAGAAACGAGTGAGGGGGTGGGGGAGGGAGGG
>NW_004797987.1:374883-375942 GCF_000002075.1 Aplysia californica | reverse complement strand
AGAGAGAGGGGGGAGATGGAGAGAGAGGGGGGGAGAGGAGATGGAGCGGTCATTAAGATTAATAATTTTGTTTCAAAGGCTTGGTAATAGTTGTGCGCCACTTGCAAGACAAATATGCAGGTCATATAAGTGCTGAAAATTAGAGATGTTACTTGAGAGTAACTTACACAGGGATTTTTTTAAAAGAGCAAACAGCATTAAACGCCGGCAAAGGACTGTTTTAGTTTTAGTAAGAGTTTTACGGCACTTGCAACACAATAAGGTCATATAAGTGTCGAAGAATAGAGATGTTACAAGAGAATAACAACCATAAAAAAAGAAGAAGGGGAGATAAGGACGATAGATGTTTCATAGGAAAGAAGAAGCAAACCACACCAGAGCACCCGCCAACCACCCACCAAAAAAATAAAAACCGACCCCTGTTCGATTCCTTAAAGGGAAAGGCTCTAAACAGGATATCAAGACGGGGTTACCATAACCCCAACCTACTTTGCTGCCTACTGTCGGATAAAACGGGAAGGTAAATTGGGTCAACTTACCCCTAAAAATACGCTAAAGACGGCCTCATTTGGCCAAAAATAGATTATATGAGATTTCAACACGGAATAAAGGAAGTAAAAATATACTGCACTAGAGGGCACATTTACAATCACGGGAGTCAAGTAGTCACGAGTACCCACAGGTCCTATAAGCACGCTCGCACGCACACACACACCCAGTGACATATAATACACACATACATATAACACACACACACACATATATATACATATATACAACTCTTTGTAATTCTAAAGTAGCGATATATAATATACTTCCCATGGGTCGAGTCTACAGGTTGCTATCTTAGCTGGGAAGCTGACTCTCTTCTGCTCAGTTTTATATACGCGTTTTACGGCACTTGCAATACAATACGGTCGTAAAATAGCCGACGGCTAGAGGTGTGACATGAGAGCATCTAACACAAAGGGGAAGGGGAAGGAGAGGGATAGACCAGGACGATAGATGTTTGATAGAAAAGCAATACCAAACCACACAAAGGCACCCACCAACCACCCG
>NW_004797987.1:360017-371942 GCF_000002075.1 Aplysia californica | reverse complement strand
TTTGTCTTAGTAGGAGTTTTACGGCACTTGCAACACAATAAGGTCAAATCATAACACATGCCCGGCATGGGAATCGATCTTCCGTTCTTTGTCTTAGTAGGAGTTTTACGGCACTTGCAACACAATAAGGTCAAATCATAACACATGCCCGGCATGGGAATCGATCTTCCGTTCTTTGTCTTAGTAGGAGTTTTACGGCACTTGCAACACAATAAGGTCAAATCATAACACATGCCCGGCATGGGAATCGATCTTCCGTTCTTTGTCTTAGTAGGAGTTTTACGGCACTTGCAACACAATAAGGACAAATCATAACACATGCCCTGCATGGGAATCGATCTTCCGTTCTTTGTCTTAGTAGGAGTTTTACGGCACTTGCAACACAATAAGGACAAATCATAACACATGCCCTGCATGGGAATCGATCTTCCGTTCTTTGTCTTAGTAGGAGTTTTACGGCACTTGCAACACAATAAGGTCAAATTATAAGGGACGAAGATTAGAGGTGTAACAAGAGAGCACCAAACATAAAAAGGGAGGGGAGAGATAAGGACGATAGGGGTTTCATAGGAAAGAAGAAGCAAACCACACCAGAGCACCCGACAACCACCCACAGGATAAAGCGTTGAACAAAAAACAACAACAACAAACAAAACAAAACTAACAACAAGATTTTTAAAAAAGGACCTTCAACTCTAAACAAGTAGAGAGCATACCAACGAACAGCTCAGGCCTAACACAATGGGACATATGTACTTTTATGTACAGACAATCCGTGTTATCTATATTGTTCAAACCTCAACCACCCTTTCAAAGAAAGGAAAATAGACTGCAGCCACTTGAGCAATCGAGTCAGACACTCACAGTACTACTTAGTAACATCCGCCTTTCCATCACAGTCCAACATTCTTTCGCTGTAATTGTGTATTACGAATACATGGCCCACTTTCCCAAAGACACGACTTTGGTAAATTTAGTAGTAGTAGAGGGTTTTACGGCGCTCGCAACTGCATACGGTCATATGAGCGCCAAAAGATTAGAGGTGTTACAAGAGAGTAACAAACATAAAAAAGAAAAAGGGGAGATAAGGGTGATAGATGTTTGATAGGAAAGAAGAAGCAAACCACACCAGAGCACCCGCCAACCACCCACACTTTGGTAAATCCAACTACAATAATCAAACAACAGCTGAACAGAAGTACAGTTAGAAGCAAAATAGGTACCCCCGCGATTTTCAGTTTGTGTCTATGCCCGTTTTTTCAGTGGACTCCTCATATATATAATATAATATTATATATATATATATATATATATATATATATATATTTTTTTTTTTTTTTTTTTTTTTTTTTTTTTTTTACGGCACTCGCAACTGCATAAGGTCGTATGAGCGCCAGAAGATTAGACGTGTTACAAGAGAGTAACAAACATAAAAAAGAAGGATGGGAGATAAGGACAATAGATGTTAGATAGGAAAGAAGGAGCAAACCACACCAGAGCACCCGCCAACCACCCCGTCTGTCAGGGCCAACACGAGCTCGGAGGTCAATAAAAAAAAAAGTTCCGGAATATGCAGAAGACCATATAGAAAGTTATCGTTTGTTTGATAGTTGTTGTTTTTTTTAAATTTTAGTAAAAGTTTTACGGCACTTGCGACACAATAAGGTCATAAAAGTGCTGGAGATTAGAGGTGTTACAAGAGAGTAACAAACACAAACAGAAGGAGGGGAGAGAAAGACGATATGTGTTTGATAGGAAAGAAGGAGCAAACCACGCCAGAGCACCCGCCAAAGCACCCGCCAACCACCCACTGGGTTTGACAGTTTTCAGTTCCGTTTTCTTTGGTTGTTACAGTTGTGTTAGGTATTTGGCCTTCATAAAGAACCACATCACACACAATGGAAAGACTGAGGGAAGCTGGTGTCTCTAGAGGGTCGGGGAGAGACAGCAACCTGCGTGGAAAAAGCCAGAAGTATATCCAACCAGCTGATAACTGGCTCCTCTGGGCTCCTGGCTCTTCAGCCTTTCTACTGCTACTCCTTGGCTCCTTACTGCTGTCTTTCAGTCACACCACTGGTCTTCTGGTAGTAAAGATCTACACCTAGTCTTCTCGGACAAGGGCGAAAAATATCGGAGGTCCCCTGTGCAAGTTGCGGACGATACATATTCCTTGGTGGTCTGAACTCGATACAAGTAGGCTTCCGCCGCCTCAGGGGCAACATTCAAAAATTTCCTACCAACTGAAAATGTTTAATGTGTCCCGCGCGCTCATACGACTTTATGCAGTTGGGAGCGCTGTAAAACACTTGTAACACACACACACACACACAAACACACACACACACACACACATACACACAAAGACCCTCACACAAAATAGAATAGACGTATACACTTACCAATGGGCTCCTGGAAGCCGGAGTCCACACTTGTGCTCCCTTTGTAAAACTTGTTACCGCTACTTGTGTAGTCTGTGAAGGAAAGGAACACAAAAGCAATATGAGTCACCAAGGCTTTTAGCACGCTAGAGTGAGTGGGTAAAAGTCAACTTGAGCCTTCCATTAAGACCTCACTAGAGCCACAACTTACACCCCGGCTCTCCACTTACTGTGTGTATGGGAGGGGGGGGGGCGCACATCAGGCTCGTCGTGATGTCATGTTCGGAAAAACATTTTTAGGGATTCTAGGCTCAAACTGATTTTTTACTAATCAGTGGAGATGCTATCCATTATACAATATTTTTTTAACAAAAAAACAACAACAACAACACACAAACAAACAAACAAACAAAATTTTAAAAAATTTAAAAATAATTTTTAAAAGGACATTCTGAGATTCTGAGAAAAGGGATATCAGAAATTTGCTTCGGGGTGAGGGGGGTGGGGGTTCGGGGGGGTGCGTGTTATCTATAAACTAATTCTTTTAAAAATAAAAATAAAAGCCAATTCCCGAAAATGACGTACTAACACAAACATCTTATTTTAACATCAGAAATGTCTCAATCCACACCCAAGGGACTGTAATTGGGGCAGTTGACATTATCATTTAAGGCAACAATATTTTAGCTAACCTTTGATCAATATAACGTTTTGTTTCCCACGTTTGGAAAGGCGTGGGGAAAACTCATAAGTGCGCCATGATACCCTAACATTTTCCTATTCAAAAAGACGCTGGAGGTTGGCTTAAATGGTCGCTTTTAATTTTAAGGACAAGCGGGTTAACCCAGATTTCGGGGGTTTCCAGAAATCTTGACCTACACCAAAAGTGGGCACTGCTCTACAAATAGGAGAAGTTTGGTTTCATCCGTGTGTATATTTGTTTGGTTATAGAGAAAACTCTCCTTGTCTTTATAAGAAACTGAACAAGGGGCAAAAACTTTCCCTTCGGTTTTCTCAAAACATCATTTTTCGGGATAGCCCTCTTAATGTGCTTAAAAGCGACCAAAATGTCGAAAATCTATTGCTCAGGGAGACAGACTCACACTGACACTTCCAAGTTCGAGGCCGAACAGGATAAACACTCAATGAGCAGTGGAAAACGAAACATTTCTAAAACGGTGACGTGAATTAAAACAATGAAAAGTTAAACCAACAACAGATCAAGGCATGCCAATTTTCGCTCCTGTACGCCAATTTGTCAGAGCTGGGTGTTTTTGGCATCTTTTCTTGGCAACAAATTCGTACATGTAGGTTTTATGTTACGGGAATTCCCAGGATGAACTACCAAAATTCTCTCGCCGCCGGATATAACTGTTAGTGTTAGACGAGTCAAATACCGCCCTGTGGGCCTAGAGTCTATCAAGCTGCGCACGTTCAAGATCCCTTTTGGTGGTCTAAAATCGATAAGAGTAGGCTTCGGCCGCCACCCGGGCAAAATTCAAAATGTCCTACCACCTGAAAATGTTTTGTGTGTCCCGCGCACTCATATGACCGTGTGCAATTGCGAGCGGGGTAAAACAAGTACAAAAACAAACAAAAGCAACAACAGAATTTATCACCTGTGGCTAAATGTAACCTCGCTCTTGTATCTAAATAATCGCGGTCTACAGAACAACGTCAATGGAAACCTAACTTTCACTGATCACCTTGTACGGGTCATATCGTCAAAAACACAGGGTCGCTTTTAAGCACAAGGCGGGGGCTATCCGTAAAATGCTGTTTTGAGAAAAATCGAAGGGGAAGTTTTTGCCCCTAGTTCAGTTTTTTTTTTTAAGACAGGGAGAGTTTTCTCTATAACCAAACAAATATACACACCGATGAAACCAAACTTCTCCTAAAGGTAGAGCAATGTCCACTTTTGGCAAAGGTCAAGATTTCTGGAAACCCCCGAAATCTGGGTTATCCTGCTTGTTAAAAGCGACCATATATAAGACGACAAACTATATGAGGGTATGTCTATACGTCTGTGTGCGTCATTCCTTTTCGGAGATTTTGTAACTAACTCCTCTTGCTCAAACTTCAAGTGACCTTTCTAATTTCTTGCTAATTTTAAACGGATTTCTTTATTAGAACCTTTCAAGTTTGAAAAATACAAAGCAACGAGCATCTGTTCCAGGCAAGCTAGGTTTGCCGACAAGCCTCACACTGTCTTGGAACAACAACTCGAATTAGATAAGAGTATTTTTTATAAGGGAGGGTTGTTCTGTCAGAAACGGAATACATTGTACATGTAGTTTATCCTGTAATAAAGGGAAATCTGCAAAGTCGAAATGGTACATTTATTACGTACTGCATATCTGTATATATAAACACTCCCTGCACTCTTTATAAACCTCTTCCACACACTCACAACTATAATATTACCCCCAACATACCCTAAAACAACCAGAGAAACATATTACTCGGCTTCCCGGGAGCATTCTTATATCAAACAATACAGGAGACTCAGAGGGGGCCGGCGGCGGAGCGGTAGTGCGCTCGTCCCCGAAGCGGAAAGTCCGGGTTCGAGCCTCAATTCGGACAATGACTTTTTTCGCCCCCTCCTGCCCACCCAGCAGTAACGGGTACCTGACTTCGAGTTGGGGAAGTAAAGACGGCGTGGAAAGCAACAGGCCACGATACCACAATATGCCGAAGGCCCAGGAAGTTGTCTCATTAACAAGGCAATCCCCAATGCCCGGATCGGACGCGGCAACAACGTGTTACCGGTGACTCGAGATTTATGTCGGCGACTACTAGTTTGTGTCCTAGACCAAGACACGAAACTCTAGCTCAAAAACACAACTCTGCACACACGCATACTTTATCATCAACATTTTTCACACATTCAGTGACAAGCAGCAAAAGCCCGTTCGTCGAAAAGTGTCGGCACGGGTACTTACAGTACTATACGACGTTGACGTAACGATAAAACTGCGTTATAACCCTAATTTCCCAAAAATCAAAAAAAGAAAATGGGTATTTTTATTTCACTCTTGGTTTTGCGATGTCCAATCAGTTGTGACTCCCCACTCGCACCAGTGGAGTCTCAGGTTGCTGTTCCAACAACAACAACAAATAGAACCCAAACAAACAAACGGAAAAAAAACTGCTTTCCCTTTCGAGATATCCAGGAATTCCGGAATAGAAATACTGGACATAAGCTGGTACGGACGAAGTTTTACTGCTGCAACCACTATCACTATAAATTATGATTACGATCATGATGGTGATGATGATATTATCATTATTATTTTTATTTTATTATAATTATTATTAATATTATAATTATTATTATAGTAGTAGTAGTCCTAGTAGTAGTAGTAGTAGTAGTAGTAGTAGTAGTAGTAGTAGTAGTAGTAGTAGTAGTAGTAGTAGTAGTAGTAGTAGTAGTATTAACATATTTATTACTATTATTATTTTCATTATTATTATTATTATCAATGTCATCCTTGTTAATTATTCAATGTTTATTATTTTGCGACTCCACAAATTGTCCATCACCGAAACAGCTGTCACTTCCCAACGGAAAAGTAAAGGTATCCACAAGTTTTCTCGACTGTCAAGTCTTTCTTTCTGTTTTTCTTTAGTCTTAGTAAGAATTTTACGGCACTTGCAACACAGTAAGGTCATATAAGTGCCAGAAGATTAGACGTGTTACAAGAGAGTAACATACACCAAAAAAAAAAGAAGGAGCAGAGATAAGGACAATAGATGTTTAGTTTTAGTTTTAGTGGAGGTTTTACGGCACTTGCAACTGCATAAGGTCATGTGAGCGCCAGAAGATTAGACGTGTTACAAGAGAGTAACATACACAAATAAAGAAGGTGGAGAGATTTATATAAGGACGATAGATGTTTGATAGGAAAGAAGGAGCAAACCACACCAGAGCACCCGCCAACCACCCACATTCAGTTTTCGTTTTGCAATAGTTCGAAGACGCTGCTGCGGGATGGTCTGGTCTTACTTTGGGCCCAGGCCGCCCATTACAGCGGCATTATCTCTACGTGTTCTTCTTCATGGATACATTAATCCGTTGACTATGGCCCACTCGATCTTGTTCGGTTATTGACCGGTACAGTCTCGTTCAAGGGGACAAAAGGAGAGGGAAAGAGAGGAAAAAAACCCCACATTATAATTGTTTTTCTTGTAGTTCTAGTTTTGAAAGACTTGTAGGTGCCCAGCTGTAAAAAAAAAAAGGGGGGGGGGCCAGATATACCTGAAAAACATTGGATTTTTCTTTTTTGTTTTCGTAGAGGTTTTACGACGCTTGCAACTGCATAAGGTCATGTGAGCGCGCGGGACACAATAAACATTTTAAAGTTCGGTAGGGATTAATTATGAATTTAGCCCGGGTAGCGGCCGAAGCCTCCTCTTATCTATTTTTGGAACACCGTAACCTCTCGACAACGAGAGCCCCCAATAACAAGCTTTTACGGCACTTGCAACACAATTAAGTCATACAAAGGGTCGTTGTTGCAATTCTTACTTTTCACAGAAGGCAACTACCAACATGGAAGCACGGTAGCAGGAAATAATACGGAGTGCCAATTTGGGGGGGGGGGGGGGGGGGTCGGATCGGGGCGAGGCGGTGTGCTAGCCAGATCGAGGGCGCAAATCGACCATCGTGGCACACACCGATCGCGACATTCTCGTCGCCTAAAAAAAAACGCGTTTGTTTTCAGGCGACGAGTCGGACGATCGACCCCGACCCGACCCGACCCGCAATGGGCACCCGGTATATCGCTGGCGAACAACGCAGAGGAAGCAAAGCTGAGGCAAAAACAGACCAAAAAAACATACACCCGACGCCCCCCTCCCATCTCCAGAATTTTTGTTTTAATTTTATTTCATTTTTAAAAACCGCCAAAACTAAACGCACAGTAGCACTTAAAACAGAAAGGAGACGGAATGTGGGTGGCTGGCGGGTGCTCTGGTGTGGTTTGCTCCTTCTTTCCTATCAAACATCTATCGTCCTTGCCTCCCCTTCTTCTTTTTCATATTTGTTACTCTCTTGTAACACCTCTAATCTTCTGACGCTCATATGACCTTATAGCAGTTACGAACGCCGTAAAACCTCTACTACAAAGGAGACGAAAATTCTTGGTGGAAAAACTAGTTAGTACGGACGGAGGTACGGCGAGGCGGGCGAAGCCTGTGCTCAAATTTGAAAAAGAAAGGAGCGAGTCAGGGTGACCTTGAGCCGGGGCCAGCCAGGCACCTGTGTCGTGCTCACTCACCACCGGCCACCGGCGCACGCACGCACGCACGCACGTACGTACATCTATGTACCCAGTGGGGAGAGGAAAGGGAGGAGGGACCACAGCACAGCAGAGCAGCACTGCCGTGCCAAGGTAGAGCGACGTATCTGCACTTTTTTATGATTTTGAGTTACGTCACGCTGCCATTGGAAATAATAAAAAATAATATGCAATGGGCATGGCTGTTAAGTTACGCCTGTTTGCCACAGTGAAATATCCTATTTGCAGAGCAGATGATACGTCTTCCTGCCTTTGACACAAGACGATGCAGAATGGGTGTAGGCGTCCATTTAAACGAAAATGCAAAAAATTAATTATTTTCAAAATTTAATAATTTTTGCAGATACTTCGGTCTGCCTTGGCACGGCAGAGCAGCAGTAAGATGAGGGGGACGGGGTAGGTAGGGAGGTAGGTGTCTGTGTGGGGTGGGGGTGGGGGGGGATGAGGGGAAGCCCGCTCGCAACAAACGTGGCACTCACGGCTTGATGATGATAATAATATGCCTCGGCTACTCACTCACTCACGCAAGCTGTGTGTATGACGTCTCAAGATTGCATTCAAGTTACAAACGAACCCCCAGCTCCACCCCACCCCCACAAAAAATAATAAAATAAAAACAAAAACAAAAACAAAAACAAAAACAAAACCGCGTATTCGCTGTGGGAACATCTCCCCACACATTCATCAGAACACCGTGTGGGTGTGTACTGATATAGCGTGTAATCCGTTCGTCCACTGCACAACACTGGGACGTAATCATGATGCAACAACTTCGTACAAGTTTATTACACCCCTTTCGTCTACTTTAGTTTAAGTAAGTGTTAAACGGCACTTGCAACACAATAAGGTCATACAAGTGCCGCAGATTAGAGGTGTTACAAGAGAGTAACAAATACACAAAAAAGGAGGGGAGATAAAGACGATAGATATTTGAAAAGAAAGAAGAAGCAAACCATAATAGAGCACCTGCCAACCAACCACCTTTCGTCTACTTCAGGTGTCACGTCTCGAACAGACATGGAGGATCACGGTATCCCTTCATTTTGGTAAGAGTTTTGCGGCACTTACAACACAATTAGGTCACATAAGTATTGAAAATTAGATTTATTTTTGTTTTAAGTAAAAGTTTTGTTTCGTTCTAGTAGAAGTTTTACGGCGCTCGCAACTTCATAAGGTCATATGAGCGCCAAGGGGTGGATGTTAACAGTCAAGTTCTTACAGGGAATCAGGCTTACTCTGCTCACCTCTCTAGCTTCAACAGCACAAAGTCTGCTTCGACTATCAGTGTGACAAACATACAAAAGAAGAAGAGGAAAATGACGATAGTAAGGATTAGGAAAGAAAAAGCAGCAGTTCCCTATTGTACTTCAGGCACAGTTATGAGCATGACATTGATGAATCAGCCCATTTACAATTACAATTACCGGTGCACAAGAACATGGTTAATGTCCCCCCCTTTGGGAATGGCCTAAAGTCATTTCCGTCAGTAGCACTGCCCTGAGCAGGTTGGAGGCAATATATCCGATCTTGAACCCACCACGATTGCTTGCTCCGGACTCTAGCATCACACTCGCATTGTTCATTGTAAACCTTTCAGGCCCCTGTCGACAGTTCTGATCTTTTAGGAGGAAGGCTTGTTTGTTTTAGTAAGCGTATACGGCACTTGCAACACAATAATGTCATATAAGTGCCGAAGATTAGAGGAGTTACAAGAGAGTAACAAACACAAAAGAAGGAGGGGAGATAAAGACGATAGATGTTTTATAGGAAAGAAGGAGCAAACCACACCAGAGCACCCGCCAACCACCCACTAGGAGGCAGGCTACATCGACCCTGCCTTTAAGGGCAGACCAATGCGAAATGAGATTCAGCATCCAAGAGAAGACAGAAGACGAATATACTAGATAAACTGATAAACCAAGAACTTCCTCACTCTTTAACCGAACTAACATCTTGTGCGTGCCACACGAAGAGCCTAAACATTACATTTTTTTAATGGGTGCAAGAATGCACAACTTCACTGAAACCAGGAAATGCCTCGACGAAACGAAACCAAACAAGAACAAAAATTGACAACTCATTCACCCAAGAACTACTCAGAACATGACGTGATTACTAGGGGAAAACCGCAGGACACCAATCCTACCTAATGAGTGAAAAATGAAAGCCTTTCCCACTATGTTGATGACATGAGGTACCGATACTTATTTTCCTGACCTAGAAACTAAAGGATTAAATAACCCGTGATATTTAATGTTTTAGAAAGCGTTTTACGGCACTTGCAACACAATAAGGTCATATAAGCGCCGAAGATTAGAGGTGTTACAAGAGAGTAACAAACATAAAAAAGAAGGAGCGGAGATAAAGACGATAGATGTTTGATAGGAAAGAAGAAGCAAACCACACAAGAGCACCCGCCAACCACCCACGGAAGGGAGATAAAGACGATAGATGTTTGATAGGAAAGAAGAAGCAAACCACACCAGAGCACCCGCCAACCACCCACATACATGATACAAGTAATGAAGATTATTTCGAAGACGGACGCCTTCGACCCCGTCTGTCACGGCCGACCCCGGCTGTAAAGGACCGAGGATACAGCGACACAGCAGACAGACAGACACTCGATAAAACAATTTCCTCTGACAGTAGGAGTAGATCTCACACCTTCTGTGCCACATGGTGAAGAGTCTGATTATTCTACCACCTTTGCCGACTGAAGGCTGAAAACGAATACAGAAAAAAAAAGGGGGGGGGGGCCACACCCAACTAGACTCCAGGGAATTCTTTTCTGAAAGTTGACAAGACACTAGGTTTTAGTTTGAGTAAGAATAGAATTTTACGGAATTCACAACACTAACAGGTCATAATCTAAATGCCAAAGATTAGAGGGGTTATTCATTTGTCTCAGTACAGAGAAGCATATCGAACAGAAATGGCCATTTAGTGCTGGGAAAAAAGTAAGACAGGCGGACCGAAACAACAGAGGGGACAGTAAACAAGTAGAACCTACCAGTGGCGCCCTCCAACCACCCACTTAGAGTAGTTATTATTAGAAACATATAAATAAAAGGTAGAGGAGTGATACGGGGGATAGATGTTTGGATAGGAGCAAACTACATCAAAGCAGCCGCCAAACACCCACCCGAACACCGGGCTAAGACGAGAGAAATACTGCAGGTGGGGAGAGATAGCAATTTGGAACCCACTTGGTTTCCTATCTAGAATCTCCAAAAATTCATTATCAGCAGCGCCCAAGTTAGAAGGCTGGCTTCATCGTGCGCGATAGAATTAGGAGGGAGGCGTCGGGAAAGGCATGGAGCGTGATTTGATGTAAGGAATAAAAATAGACCAATTTTCCGTGAGGGTTCCCAAAGTGGCCCACTGATTCAGAGAATCCTTCCTAAATGTAGATTCAGAGAATCCTTCCCAATAAATGTAGATTCAGAGAATCTTTCCCAAATGTAGACTCAGAGAATCTTTCCCAAATGTAAATTCAGAGAATCCTTCCCAATAAATGTAGATTCAGAGAATCCTTCCAAAATGTAGACTCAGAGAATCCTTCCCAAATATAGTTTCAGAGAATCCTTCCCGTAATGTAGACTCAGAGAATCCTTCCCAAATGTAGACTCAGAGAATCCTTCTCATAAAATGTAGATTCTGAGAATCATTCCCAGTAAATGTAGATTCTGAGAATCATTCCCAATAAATGTAGATTCTGAGAATCATTCCCAGTAAATGTAGATTCTGAGAATCATTCCCAGTAAATGTAGATTCTGAGAATCATTCCCAGTAAATGTAGATTCTGAGAATCATTCCCAGTAAATGTAGATTCTGAGAATCATTCCCAATAAATGTAGATTCTGAGAATCATTCCCAGTAAATGTAGATTCTGAATCAATACAAAGCGACAAGCAGCGGGAGAGGGGGGGAAATTACGAATTATTCGCAAATCACAATGTGACGTAACGCCGAGAATGACGACTTGCCCATAATTTTTAAACCACCCTGGCAGCATCATTATTAGGGGATTGGTTTAAATGCAGCTCAATCAACCCTCGTCACCGAGAAAACTCGCCGTGAACTATCTAATTTAGAACTAATAAAAAACCCTACTAATCACAGCATATAACGCGAGCTATTATTGTCTCACGGTATTAACAATAATCAACAATATGACGACAAGCTAACATTAACATTCCGATCTCTCAACGTCAGATGATAACCCCAACAACGACAGCAAATTG
>NW_004797987.1:357633-359917 GCF_000002075.1 Aplysia californica | reverse complement strand
ACCAGGGTAATGTCACACAGCCACAAAAATTGACGCAGCAGTTCACGCGAGTCGCACATCCGCCACAAACATTGACAACGACTAAAACAGGAACAGCCAAATTTCACACACAGGCGAACTCGTTCAACTTTTATTCCTACATATTATATTTGTGACAGTTCGTCACTTTGGCCGCCTACAACTTCCGAACCACTTAACATTCGAATTTGAAAAATTAAAAGGTGGTTCAGAATCATTAAAAGGGTGCACAATTTCATTGAGGAGCCTGAAGTCTTTTTTTTAGTTAGTTTTAGTAAGAGTTTTACGGCACTTGCAACACAATAAGGTCATATAAGTGCCGAAGATTAGATGTGTTACAAGTGAGTAACAAACACAAAAAAGGAGGAGGTGAGATACAGACGACAGATGTTTGATAGGAAAGAAGGAGCAAACCACACCAGAGCACCCGCCAACCCCCCACAGCCTGAAGTCTCAGTTGGTTAATGTTCAGTTTTCATTAGTTTCGTTTAGACCTAATCTTGGGAAAGTCCGTCTTCTAAGACGCCATTGTAAACAAGTGAAGTTTCCGTTCATTGGCCGTATACACAATACATTCCACACCTTCGAAATTATGGCGTGTACAGCCACGAAAGCGGAATAGAGAATCAATCTATAGGCCTACATCTATTATATATTTGTCAACTTGGAAACGCATGTTTCTCTAAAGATTTATCGCTCCACTCTAGTAGAGTGTAAATATAGTAGGCCAAAGACTTTCAGCTGATGTTAATGCACCGATCATTCCTTTCATCGAAAGGGGGCCCAACTAGAATAACAATACATTATAACGGCGGGAACTGCTCGGTAAAGGCCGATTGTCCAAACACATCGTTGTCGCCTCAAAACTCTTTACTTTAGTACACTTTGGACAAAATTATAGTGCTGACGCGACAATATGTACAAATGCTCATAATTATAATGTGTTTTTTAGTTTGAGTAAAGGTTGGGGGGGGGGTGTCGTAAGCGTTAAAAGGTCATTATGATTATAAGTACCGAAGATTAGAGGTGTTACAAGAGAGTTACAAACACAAAGAAGGAGGAGTTGAGATAAAGACGATAAATTGTTTTAAAAGAAAGAAGAAGCAAACCACACCAGGGCACCCGCCAACCACCCACATAATGTGTTTGAGTAGAAAGAAATCTGGCAACAAAATACGGGTCAAAGAGTGCTGGGAAAAGAAATACTTTAAAAAATCTACTTGTAGATGTTTACTGTTTACACATCCATCGGCACATTCTAGATATTTAAATATTTTAGAGTTTTACGGCACTTGCAACACAATAAGGTAATATAAGTTATGTTTTAGTAGAGTCTAGGGTTTACGGCGCTCACAACTGCATATGGTCATGAGCGCCAGATTAGAGGAGTCACAAGAGAGTAACAAACATACAAAAGAAGAAGGCAAGGTAAGGACGATAGATGTTTCATAGGAAAGAAGAAGCAAACCACACCAGAGCACCCGCCAACCACCCACGAAGAATAGATTATGTGTCACAAGAGAGTAACATACCCAAAAACGGAGGAGAGATAAGGACGGTAGCTGATGTTTGATAGGGAAGAAGGAGCAAACCACACCAGAGCACCCACCAACCACCCGCTCACAATTTTAAGTAGATCCGAGAATGAGCAATAACCTACGAGCGAGCCTGGGTAACATTACTGGTGACTGCGGTCACATTTCACCATGGTGAGGTAAGCATCGCTCAATTATTATTTTTTTAACCGTTAATACGGGGTGCCCACTACGGCTGGGTCCGGCCGATCGCTCGACTCGGTCGCCTGAAACTGAAGACAAACACGTTTGATTTTTTAAGTTTTAGTTTTAGTAAGAGTTTTACGGCACTTGCAACACAATAAGGTCAAAGAAGTGCCGAAGATTAGAAGTGTTACAAGAGAGTAACAAACATAAAACAGAAGTAGAGACGATCAGGACGATAGACGTTTAATAGGAAAGAAGGATAAAACCACACCAGAACACCCGCCAACCATCCACCTTTGAGGCGACCTAGTCGGGCGATCGGCCCGATCTTCCAATCCCATCCGTAGTGCGCACCCCGTTTAAGGGAGCGGAAAATATCGGAGCGGCCACCAACGTTCTGTTGTGATGTGAAACCCTGAGTGAAGCAGAACAGGATAATGACGACGGGTAATGAGAAAGAGAATACAGGGGGGGTCAAGACGAGACAGAAGTAACGGAGTAGGGAGACATAGTACAAGGATCAGGCGAACGTGTGTGTGTGTGTG
>NW_004797987.1:353191-355641 GCF_000002075.1 Aplysia californica | reverse complement strand
TAAAGGTATCGTGTCTCAAGTGCCGTAAAACCCTTACTAAAACTAAAGGTATCGTGTCTCAAGTGCCGTAAAACCCTTACTAAAACTAAAGGTATCGTGTCTCAAGTGCCGTAAAACCCTTACTAAAACTAAACGTATCGTGTCTCAAGTGCCGTAAAACCCTTACTAAAACTAAACGTATCGTGTCTCAAGTGCCGTAACACATATACTTACTTGTATCCGCCGCTTATACCTTCTTTTAGCAAGAGCCACACAGCTGGACAGAAGACTAGGTAAGGGCGGCGAAAAGACGCTACCCAAAGGCCAGGCAGTAGGATGAATGACTAGAAAAGGGCGGCGAAAACAACAACAAAACAACGCCATCCCACAGGGAGAGAATCGAGGAAAGGCTCCAACCGTACTGTTTGTTTTAATAAAGAGAATAGGCAGATCCACACAAGAAACAGACACCTAGCGGCAAGACAGAGTAAGACAGATAGACAGAACAACAACAGAGGGAAAGAACAAATTACGTTCACACAATTTAATTGACACCGTTCAATCGCCCTTAAAGTGCCATGTTTGCAGAACGACGCGGCCCTTTCGGATAAGTGCAAATTTGTGTCGTCAAAACACACAACTCTTCTTCAAGTTGCCGAGGAAAATCGCATTCACTCGGGAATTAAGGTTTTAGAAAGTTTCCAAATAACTCCGCCACTGTTATCATCTGCCTCCCCGCACGTTTTTCACAAAGCTGCACATGAGGAGCCTGTATCAAAGCTGCCAGCGCCGCCGGGCGAAAGGAGTGACGCCCACGACACGTCGTCAATGAGGCATGACCACCGAATTCTTCACAAAAAGTCGCTCAGGAGAGAAACAGCGGGGTCATGACGTGCGATATTTCCGCGAAGACAGCGTGAGCTTAACGCCCCACTTATCGTAAATCGCTGAGGGTCAGAGGTTGAAAAAAAAAACACAAGAAGATACACGAAAGTAAAGACGGCAGAAGATAGTTTTTTTGTTTTGTTTTTTGTTTTGTTTTATTGTTTCTTTTTTTTTTTACGGCAGAAGCGATACAGCAAAGAGTGGAATCCGTGATCGGGTGCTTAACCCTATCCGTACGTCGTGTCTTACTATCGTATCCATACGACGTGGGGGACTCTGTGCCACCATTTTCCGAGCGTTAGTTCCGGTATCCTCGGTTCGACCCCATCAGGGGCCTGACGTTGTGTCCTCAAAAAGCCAGGGCACTTCACACAAATATTCCGCACTTCACCCAGGTGAGAATGGGTACCCGGTTATAGACACCGATATGTCTTGTTTAGTTTGTCAGTTTTTGAGCGCTTGATCGGCTGCTTCCACGGTATGGGTGGAAATAGAGCTACTCTATAATTTTTCATTTTAAACACATGTACCCTGGACGCGAATCTGACATTCGTTTTCTACCAGCACCGGCTAGTAACCATTACAGCAAAGAGCCTGTGCGTAGTCAGTCGCCAATTTAATCCACCACACTGACGTCATGGGCTTCGAAAAGGACCCCAAATACACAATGTTCGCACATCTTTCACAAAGATGAAACAATTCCTTACGCCTTACAGAAGACGTATCTGCCTTCAACCCCACATGTGCAGCAGAAATTAGAGCAAAAATACACACCCAGGGGCGGTCGTGATCTGAACATTCTCGCGTGGTTGTTGCAACATTTCAACACTTCAAAGGGCTTACGGTAGACAGTAAAATATGCAAATGAGGGTCCATAACAAACAGCGTATATCTGATTAATCTCTACAGGGGGAGATTTATTCTTACCATTAAGTACGATTAAGCCTCAGTCATGTCTACAGTCTTTTTTGTTTTAGTATGAAATTTATGGCATCTGAAACACAATTAAGTCACAGTAATGCCGAAGATTAGAAATGTCAATAGACAGTTTAGTTTTAGTTTTAGAAGGGGTTTTACGGCACTTGAAACACAATAAGGTCATATAAGTGCCGAATATTAGAAGTGTTACAAGAGAGTAACAAACACACAAAAAAAAGAGGGGAGATAAAGACGATAGATGTTTGATAGGAAATAAGAAGCAAGACCACACCAGAGCACCCGCCAACCACCCACTTACTAGACAGTAACATACAAATTATAAAAGAGGAGTAGAAATAACAACGATAGAAATTTGAAAGGAAAGAAGGAGCAAACCACACCAGACCACCCGCCAACCACCCATCAGTCATGTTTTTGTGGAGTGTAAGTGAAGAATACACGGGTACGACGCGGAAAAAAACAACCTGCAATCTTGTTTCAGTTCAAGAACCTTTCAACACGATAAGACTACTTAAGAGGCGAGACCTCCGAATTTAACGCCCATCTCCGTTAGGGCCGAGCCAGATAGGTAGAGGATCTTAAAATAAAACAGTCCCAGGAAAAAATGTTAGCTCATAACGCCCCTATAGGGATTCTTGTTTTAGTAG
>NW_004797987.1:350709-352114 GCF_000002075.1 Aplysia californica | reverse complement strand
ATATATTTAAGACGACATGACATGAGAGCTATGGAGATACTTAACAAGAAAGTTTTCCAGTACATAACTCGGGCGGGCACAACATCGTGAAAATAGAAAACACGAAACAAGAAAAAGCGATGCATACTTGAGTCTAAAAATAGAGCCTTGCTTGATATAAACTTTAAGTAAACAAAACCAAAAAAAAGTTCGTGAGAAAATAAAAAATAACAAATAATAATAATAATAAAACAGGATTTTAAACGCGCAGCGGGTACGTATCGCTCCACCCAAAGAAAAACGTTGGTGCCTACTCCAACAGGTAGATTTTTCATCTTCAGATGGCACAAGATCAAAGCAACGACCGTGTAACTGTTTACACCCCCCAAAAAAAAGACTTGCGCCATTATTTGAACGGGATCCAGCTCCAACTCCCTCTTGACATGTTTACAAGAGATAAGGGACGCTTTCATAAAAGTTTCATTAACTTCACCCCCAAGGTACGAATAGCGAGCGGTTCTGAAAAAAAGATTAAGCTGAACACATAAACTCCGCCCTGACTGAGCATGTGTGCAAAACATGTGACGACATCACCTGAAACAAACTATATTGGTGTATCTCTGGACAGATTTGTGCGAGTGCAGTGCAGTGCTGTGGTCGTCTTAACCTTGGGGAGTTATTGGGGGGAAGGGGGTTGGTTTTTGTTTTGGTAAGTGTTTTACGGTGCTCGCAACTGAATAAGGTCATACGAGCGCGCGGGACACAATTAATATTTTCAGCTGATAAGAAATTTTGAATTTTGCCCATGTGACGGCCGAAGCCTACTCTTATCGATTTTAGACCACCAGGGGATCTTTATCGAGCGTAACTTGTACTCAGGACCTCCGAGACCTTTCGCCGTTGTCCGAGAAGGCTACCGGAAGATCGGGGGCGTGGCTGAAAGACAGCAGTAAGTAAGAAGGAGCCAAGGAGTAGCAGTGGAAAGGCTGCAGAAAGAACTAGGAGCCCAGAGGAAGGGGGCAAAGGAGGTGAGGTGGTGGGGGCAGAAAGTGGAGATGAAAGCAGAAGACAGAACATTGCTACACAGCAGGGAAGGAGGTGAAAGGAGACAATTTTAGAGAAGAAACGTTTTTCCGTCGCTACCCAGATTCGAACCCGGGACCTTTGAATGAGAGGTGAACACCTTAACATCTAGGTCACGACAGCCCCCTTTGAGGGATACGTCTTCGGGGTTGTTTGGGTTGTTGACTGGCTCTAAAGCTCTGTGAAACTGTAAGAGGTCACTCCAGCGTGTGCTTAGTGTGGGGAGTTTTTACGCCCTTATCGACATATTTAGATCATTTAGGAGACGACGAAATTAGACCCGGCATGGCATGTCAGAGCCAACCGAGGCTGTGAAAGAGAGGGACAGAGAGAGAGAGAGAGA
>NW_004797987.1:348879-350104 GCF_000002075.1 Aplysia californica | reverse complement strand
GATAGACGTTTGATAAGAAAGAAAAAGCAAACAACACCAGAGCACCCGCCAACCACCCACAGACGAAGGATGTATATCTGGAAAGATTTGTACAAGTTCAGCAGAGGTCGTCATACCTTTTGGTAGTAAAGTTGTGTGGGGTCGTGTTGAATGACTGAAACGCTCTGTGAAACTCATTAGTTTTAGTAAGAGTTTAACGGCGCTTGCAACACAATAAGGTCATATTATAAGTGCCGAAGATTAGATTACGTAACAAGAGAGTAACAAATACAAAAAAGAGGAGGGGAGATAAGGACGATAGACGTTCGATAGGAAATAAGGAGCAAACCACACCAGAGCATCCGTCAACTACCCACTGTGAAACTCTTGAGAGGTCATTCCAACGTGGTACCTGTTTTATTCTTTTTAAAACAACTGAAAGGTCATTTAAGAAACGCAACCGCCGATTTCAACGTCCATCCCAAAACGGACTGTGAAAAGTGGGTTGAGATCTTTAATATCTTAAAAAGGACAGATTAAGACGATACATTATGTTGGATAGGAAAGAAGAAGCAAACCACATCAGAACAAATGCCAACCACCCACGTAGATTCTATTAATTAAGAGCAGGAGTCAGGATAAAAATGGATGACAGGATAAAAAAAAGAATAGAAAAAAAAAGAGACGGCAGAAATATAATGGAAATTATGTGCGTGTGAAATTATAACACATAGGCATCTACAGAGATGTTATAAATAGCGCTGCCGTCAACTTGTGTGGCAACGGTTTCGCTGACGCATGGCCTACTTCCAAGTCCGAGCAACTACGGCATATTTCTCTATAAAACAGATTAGTTTTGTTTTAGTAAGAGTTTTACGGCACTTGCAACACAATAAGGTCATATAAGTGCCGAAGACTAGAGGTGTCCCAAGAGGGTAACAAACACAAAAAAGAAGGAGGGGAGACAAAAGACGATAGGCGCTTGACAGGAAAAAAGGAGTAAACCACACCGGAGCACCCGCCAACCATCCACAGATTAAGAATATGGGAATAGGGCCTACTATAAACAGAAGGGGTAGATCACATGAGAACCAACATTAACCCCATGTAGACCCTTAATAAGAACTTGAAAGAAAACGGGCGGAAATAGCCTGTTTCTTCAATTTCATTATTTTGACGAGCTATATTATATATAGGGCCTATATATATACACAACTGTATATATATATATATATATATATAACTG
>NW_004797987.1:347600-348779 GCF_000002075.1 Aplysia californica | reverse complement strand
TGTATATATATACATGTGTGTGTATGTGTGTGTGTATGTGTGCGTGTGTGAATAAGACGCAAGGGTGTCACGAAACAGTGCCTGTAAGTACAGACGGCTGTACTTCACATGACAGCGTCTATCTATCTATCTATCTATCTATCTATCTATCTATCTATAGTCATCCTGTCCATCGCAGCCTCTGTCCAAATAAATGTCGCCGCGGTAAACCTGCAGTTCCTGGACAAGTTGGCCTCAAAACGACGACGCTATATTTATAACTACCTATTATCCTGTTCGCACTTTTTTTTACGTCAGTGCCATTTTGGTTTCCCCATCTGTCCTGAGTTTCCTATCACTGACATCAAACTCACAAAGTAAATCCGAAAACTAATCAATGGCGTTATATATTTCTTTTCATGCAGGTGTTTTACGCCCTCATCAGCGTAATTTAAATCATATTTATGTATTTTATGGTAGACTTTGACCCTTTTTTTTATTTTTAGTAAGAGTTTCACGGCACTTGCAACACAATAAGGTCATATAGAGGCCGAAGATTAGAATACGAGTTACAAAAGAGTAACATACCCCCCCCAAAAAAGGAGGGGAAATAAGAATGACAGATGTTTGATAGGAAAGAAGGAGCAAACCACACCAGAGCACCCGCCAACCACCCACTGACTTTGACCCTGCCTGTCTTGGAGGTAAACCCAGGTTGAGGGGAACACGATGCCCCAGCAGAAAGACTACGAGACACTTGAGAAAAACTCTCCCCGCTCAGGAATCGAACTCCGGTCATCTACGAGCGACGGCGAGGCGAGGCGCCTATATAAGCCGCTAACCCACAGACACTGGTTCAGGGAGGTCGATTTGTTTGTTTGTTTGTTTGTTTGAGTAAAGAGAAGCACATCGAAACCATGATGATCATTTAGTGCTGGGGGGGAAAGTAAGGCAGACAGACAGGTACAGAAACAGCAGAGGTAAAGTAAAGAAGTAAGTAGGACCTACCAGCGGCGCCCTCCAACCACCCACACAGACAGACAGAAACAGCAGAGGGAAGTAAAGAAGTAGGACTTACCAACAGCGCCCTCCAACCACCCACACAGACAGACAGAAACAGCAGAGGGAAGTAAAGAAGTAGGACTTACCAACAGCGCCCTCCAACCACCCACACAGACAGACAGAAACAGCAGAGGGAAG
>NW_004797987.1:344019-345420 GCF_000002075.1 Aplysia californica | reverse complement strand
AGGAAAGAAGAAGCAAACCACACTAGAGCACCCGCCAACCACCAAAAAGGGAGGATAGTATGGGAAGTGGTGGCCGTTGGTCCAGGTGGTTGTCTTCTATTCTACAGGGGGCCGTGAGAGCAAGTTCAACTATTTCGTGAACAATATGAAATGGTATGAACACTTCGTAATTAATAATCCCCACATAAAAAGCTAATAGCTGATGTTACCGTAAAGGTGTGGGGATACATCAGAGATGTCTTCCAACTATTTTGTGCAAAGAATGTTATGCTACTTTGCAATATGAAACGGTAACGATTCTACTTTTATATTATAAAAAAACAATCCCCAATATAAGCTATAAGGCGATCACTGATATTACAACAAAATGCAACATGCATGCCTTGAAAGTCTCCGCAAGAGGTCAAAACTAACAATAGTCAGCCAAAATCGTAATATTTGCATGATGAATTTTTCAGAATGTATGATACGTATGCATTCCTGGCAACATTTTCAAATTCACATTTGGAAGATTGTGGCAATTTACTGAAAAGACACTAAATTGTTCTTATTTTTTGCTTCCCTCATTTATCATAAATATCTGTAGGCCTAAACTTCAATTATGACCTCATAAATCAAATCTTCATTATTTTCTGACCGTATTGCAGGGTAAAATACAAATCTATTTGAAACCTATCTTTCTTATGATGAAGATGTAAACCTACGCATATTTTAATCAAAATTTGCGGCAACAAAACAGAGAATAAGCATTCAACTTGTAAGGGAGTGAAAAGGTTTTTTTATTTTTTTTAAACCCACTCTACCACCCCCCTCAGAGAATATTTCTTCTTATATTGTTATAGGAGCATCTTTTTGGCTTCATCTTTCATACAGAAAGATTACACTAAACTACCCCTTGGCCTTCCTCATAAATCTTAGTTTTAGTAGAGGTTTTACGGCACTCACAACTGCATATATAAAGTTATATGAGCACCTGAAGATTAGAGGTGTAACAAGGGAGTTACAAAAATAAAAAAAGAAGAACGGGCGATAAGAATGATAGATATTTCATAGTAAAGAAGAAGCAAAAAGCAAACCACACCAAAGCACCCGCCAACCACCCACCATCACAAATCTGATGACATGGATCTTTCTACATCATATATGACAAACTTCTGCTCAAAATCATTCCTCAAACATGTCGTTACCTCAGGATTACAAAGTTCTATCTGACACTTTTGCTTTTTGCCACTTTTGAGTTAAAAAGACCATGATATCTTAGAAACCAAATGTTCTATCTGCGCTATCAAAATCATAAGGTTATTCAGAGTCACTATCAAGAAATTCAAGAACTGCATTAGAAAAAAAGCTTGACATGATGTGAAACTCAAAATCTTGGACATCAAATTTCTCAAAACTAGG
>NW_004797987.1:341320-343727 GCF_000002075.1 Aplysia californica | reverse complement strand
TGGGCAGGCAGCAGACTGCTTTACTCCAATTCGGTTGAGATGTTGGTTGAGGGGTACATGTTGTGTTCTAAGTTGGAAGATTAGTACTAAGCAGATAGAACTTTGTAACTCTGAGGTAGCCGTGAGCCACAATACTTACATTGCTGATAGTTGTTGGAAGTCATGATGTTGTCAATGAACAAACAACTCTTCACAACTGCCAAATTACAAACTCCATCAACTCCAGTCCTGAAATGACAAAGAAAGAGTCCAATTATTAACCAAAGCATCATTGAAAACATGTCTATGATCTTTATAACATTACCTTATCGATTCAAAACCACAGTCAATGGTTGGTTCTGGGTGAGGTAAGTGAAGTACATGAACACAATAATGTTCATTTTGTGCAGGGAAAAAGCAAGAGACAAAGGAACAACAGAGGGAAAGAAAAAACACAAAAGGACCTATCAGTGGCGCCCATTTACCACTCCCTCAGTCAATAGCTGTTCCAAAAGAAAGCGACTACTAAATGACAGCCATAAAAGTTGAGGTTTTTAAAAAAACTTTTAGTTAGAGTTTTACAGTACTTGCAACACGATTAGTTCATCATACGTGTCAAAGATTAGAGGTGTCAGTTACTGGAGAGTAACACACAAATAAAAGGAAGGGGAAAGATAAGGACGACATACTTTTTTTTAGATATGAGGAATGAGAAACCCACACCAGAGAGCCTGCTGCCAACACCCACAGAAATTAGATAATTAGTTTAGTTTTAGTAAGTAGAGTTTTACGGCACTTGCAACACAATTAGGTCATATATGTGCCGAAGATTGGAGGTGTTACAAGAGAGTAACAAATATAAAAAAGGAGGAGAGATACAGACAATAGTTGTTTGATAGGAAAAAAAGAGCAAACCATACAAGAACATCCGCCAACCACCCACACCCACAGAAATAAATGGGAAGGAAAAAAGGGGGAATGATAAAGTAGTAGGACTAACAGAAGGCACACCCACATGACCTTCAGTAAGCAACAGATGCCAGAAGAATGTAACAAGAGAAAACAGCCACCTCGACATGCTTGGAAGAAGCTTATAAAAATTGCATAGGGGAGGAATCTTGCTGAGCTAAGGGTTAATGCTGTGTAGTCACGACAATTGGCACTTCAAATCCCAAGCCAGTGCATGGGTAAACAGTTTCCAATTAAAGTCAGGAACACCTTACCTTAAATTCACTTTTGACCATACAGTTTAAAAGACCTTCTCTTTCCACTTGTTCGTTTGTTTGAGTAAAGTTGTTTGTTGGTTGTTGTTGTTTTCGTTTGGTTGTTGTTGTTTTGTTTTTTTTGTTGGGTTTTTTTTGGGGGGAGACAGCAGACATAAGATAGAAAAAACAGAAGGATAAAACATAAAGATAGAAAAGAAGAAGAACCTACTGAACGCTCTCTCTAACCATCCTGAGTAGATCAATACTGAATCTGAACATACTGAAAAACCATGGAGTAAAAAACTATACAACCTAATCAATGAGATACGGAACATAGGATATCAAATAAAATGTACACACTTAGCCTGTAAGTCTACAAAACAATGGGAGAACTCTTTAGGGACAACAATGAAAGACTGAATAACAAATCAACACAATTTGTTTCTCATGTGTCCTCATTCGAAAATAAACGAAGAACATCAAGAATTATTTCATAAAAGGAACAAGGTCATAGCCAACTTTTTTTTTTTTTTTTTCTAACTATGAATAATGATCAAACACAGGTAACCCTACAAGATAGCAATGAAGAAAACAACATTAAGAATGATTTCATAAATGTAACCAGGTCATAGACAACTTATTACATTATATATGTGTCACAACACGGTGGAATCAGGCGCTCATCAATTTTTGGGCATGTGGAGTTATCGATATCATCTGAAAGCTTATTCATTTGTTTTGCTTTCAATGAAAAAAATATGCATCTATCTCGAATAGAAGTCAAGATATTTGCGATTGAAGGAAGTGAAGTTGCCTAGTTTCAGTGGTGAAATTAGCAATAAAATGGCCACAGAAGTTTGGTAACTCCAATCGCTAAAGAGTCCTTGAAAACAGAAAAACTACTTTTTTTTGGTGCCTTTAATCAATTGTTTTTCAGTAAAATTCACATGAAATATGTCTTTGTATGGACAAAAAAAAGGGATTGAGCTAAAAAAAAAAAAAAATTCAACAAAAACTGCCCAACTGGCGAAAAAATGTCCGTTTCTCCAATTTCGTTATTTTGACGAGCGCCTGATTTCACCATGATGCCTCACAAATATATTTTATCCAACTAAGGATAATGATCAAATACTGGTGACCCTACAAGACAGCAAGATGTCATTGCATCATAATAAATTGGACTGAAAACCAACCAAGAGTTTCAAACCTACGGGACTACATGA
>NW_004797987.1:335394-341046 GCF_000002075.1 Aplysia californica | reverse complement strand
AATACCTCTTCTAATGTATCCATTGAAAACCACCAAAAAAAATTTTATTTGTAGTTTCCAAGAGCATTCAAGCTTTAAAAGTCACCATACTTTAGTGGCCATTTTAAATTAACAATCGTCCTAGATCAGAGAAATGTAGGCACTATCTGTTAGCTGAGACGAAGTATTTAATTGCAAAATCACAGCTTTTCTAGGTCACTCCGTCAGTTTTCCTTTTCCAATACAATTGTAGAAATTTCTACAGCCAGCCTTTCCTGTTCAACCCTTACAAAATCATCAGGTTACAACGACAACAAAAACTCCACGGCGCAAGAGTTCACTTCGGTCAAAACCATCCAGAAACGACACTTATTTCTCCCATGGGATTTCTTCAACGGTAGACTTGGCCACAGAAAAGTAGAACACTGACATAAGCCGTAGCTCCATTTTTATTTTTACAGACAAAAGTGTGACAGAACCAGCATCAGCAGTCAGAATCTACTCTCATCCTCACTATTTATAGCAATAGAACGTGAACACCCGTCAAAGCACAGGAAGTTTAACAAATAGGCAGCTATTGTTGGCAATAAAATATGGACAGGAAAAAGATTAATAAAAGTGATGAAAAAATTGACCATATATATTAATATTAACCCTATCCATATGCCCTGGGGTCATTTTGTACCCCTGGGGTTGTATTCTTAACATTTTAAAATACTCCTAGTGCAAAGATCTCTTTGAAACTTTCAGTTTTTCTCAAAAATCATTTTGACAGACTGCTATTATAATGCAAAGTGTACGGATCGGATTAATGAGTAAATTTCCTCTTTGGAAAGTGGTGGCACAGAGTTCCCCACATCGTATGGATACGATAGTAAAACATGACGTAGGGTTAACAAAGACAGCTCCTAAACTCATTGTAAACTATACTCACAAAGGAAATAAAACTTAAAAACTAGCACAAATAACATCAGAGAAGCTGGTTAATGAACGATTCCATTTGTACAACCATTTGTGGGTGAGAAATCTCCTGCCATCAATTAATAATAATAGATAATAGATAACATTTCTAGAGAAGTACAAATTCATGCTCAACCTGATAGCAAGCTCTCTATGCCCTTTACAATCTTTACACTTTATTATTACCCCAGCAGACCTGACAGCCTTTTGAAACAATCATAACTTCCTCAGAAGCATACAGTGCAAGCTACCATTTTAGGCGCAAAAACACTAACATCCATCTGACAAACATATTTATACGTTATAAATATGAACAAATAACAAGACAAAATAATTAGCTAACAGAATGGTGAATACTGTACCCCTTGTCATCGCTGTGGGCCTAACTGGTACACCATTACAATTCCCTGCCGTTTGCACTTTACACCTACCTGGTATGCCCTTACACACCTGTTTTGTTTCGCTCATATCTTCAATTCTACAGTTTTGAATGAATGACGAGAGTTTCCCCATCTTTTGGTGCCACTGCAATCACGCCTATTTTTAGACTGCTATGAGCAGGAAATGCATTTGATAGGGTCTAGAACAAAGCAAAGTTTGGTGTCTGTCTTAAACATATTATATCAGACAAGACAGTCAGAGCTGAGACAAGGAAATAAAACGCTTGTTCAGTTCAATACTTAATACTTTCAACAAATTGTTTACATCACTTCATAAAATCTTTTTTTACCCCCGCGTCTCGTCAATGAATTTACGGTAGTCTCTTTCTGCTGACATAGTTTGAGGGTAAGCACTGATTTGTGACAGATAAAAAAATATACTTAGTGCACACTGCAGTCAAATTGAGCCGGAGTCAGAATCATTTTCCTCCATTAAAAGGGCAAGCTACCATGGTGGCACAATTCAACTTAATTTGTTCATGACCTTCAAAATCAAACATGTTTGCATTTCAAGGTTGCAAGTCAAACAATAAGATGTGTACAGCCTGCAGGCGGAATGATGTGATGGACAGTGTAAATTTGGAGAAGCTGATAAGATAGATCTTGAAAGCTATCGCCATTTACCATGTCAGTAGCGATTCAAGAACCTCTCAACACAGCAACCAAGATATAATGTGGCAGGCAGCCCTAAGGCGTTATGGGTGGAAATGGCTGTGTTGTGAATGGTAAATTTTGAGTTCAATTACAGTTGAGTGTGCGTGCCCCTGTTTTATTCTCGTCTGACACAACAGGGGAGGGAACTATTTTTAATATCGTAATGGTACATGCACAGAAGCCGACTTTTATGGCTTTTCTCTTTATTTCTCTTCGTATCAAATTGGTGAATAGTTTTACCTACCTGTTACTTAAAACAAGCAAACAGCCGTCAAGTAAAGACTGTGCCCTTGGATTACATGATTAAAACTGTTGCAAATCAATACTTTCCAAGAAAATCTCAAACTGAACTGCAAAACGTCAATTAATGGAAAAATAAGATTTTCTTAAAAGCAAGTGGCTATTCTCCGGCGTCATGTACAGTTGCACATGTAACTTCTCCACGGCTTTCCATCTCCCCTGTAGACACGTTATAATGGCCTTGCACAAAAAAACTGATCAGGGTCGACACTTCTTCAGAATACAATTCACAATAGATGGACATGCAACCACTACTCAATGAAAGCTCCAGTGACGGAAGAAGGAGGAATTTCTATGTCAGAGGTGACAGCACCAGAAGCACCAACAATCCTCAGTCACAATCAGAAGTACAAGAAGGCACATCTGGCACTGAACTCAGTTGCACCAATAATGGTCATGAACGTGCCGTGCCGACAGGGGGAGATGGAAAGCTGTAGAGAAGCGACATGTCCAACTATACGAGACGCTAGAGAATAGCAGCTTGCTAGTTTAAATTTCACGAAATATTACTAAACACATGATGAAAATCGGCAGGTGAAATCATGTACATGTAGTTTACATAAGAAATACCAAATGTCTCCTGAGCTTATCATTTGCAAAAGATACACGAAATCAAAATCCGTGTAGATAAATTATCAAGAGGAATGTTTACACACAATTCCTGAGCATGAGATGGGAGTGATTTAAGTAAATATTTCATAATACACAATTAGAGATTTAAAACATAACAGTTAAACAGCACACATATAAAACATTAACCTTAACATTCACTAAGAGAATTGTACTGCTAAAATAAAAGGAGGAATGGAGAATATGAAAGCAAAAGGTTTATTTTTAACTTACAACTTGAACTAAAACGACAACAGAGGAAATCTTGTGATCGATAACAGTCATCATATAAAAGAACACTATTAATAATGTGCATTAATAATACACTCTACAGCACATTCTATGCATGCATTTTACACTATTATTTTGCACACAAAAAAGTTCCAGGATCCTATTCCTTCTGATAATCAATGCCACTTACTCTAAGTTTTTGTCGCAAAAGAGTTCAATTTCTCAAAAAAATTTACCTTATAAATTTTGAAAATTAAACTTCAACTTGGCAGAATTTGAAAACGAGTACGCAAAAAAAAATGGAAGAAAATATTTCTTTGGAAAGAACATCATAAGTCACGTCTGGGTGTGTAGAATCTGGAGCCGTAGAATCTAGATCTACATAGACTAAATCTATCACTATTTAATAATAAAACATCAATCAACATCTCAAAGTCAAACAAAGCACCGCCGATTATCTCCAAACTCATACACATTTTAAAAAAAACAATAACAGGGTAGGCGTAGGCCAGTACAAAGGACCCCCGAATTCTGTTACACTGAGAAAAGACTAATCTAGATCTAGATCTAGCTCCGCTAAGTCTAAAAGACCTAGAATCTAGATCTAGATCTAAGCCTCTAAGAACTGTGCTATAAAAAAAGTTTAAAAGATAGATCTAGATAATCAAATCCAAACATCCAATCTGACTATTTATGCAAATAAATAGATTCTAGATCTAGATCTAGATCTAGATCTATAATGAAATGACAATAGGCCTGTATGTATGTCATGTAAATAAAAATCATAGATCTATCTGGCCTTGCTTTCTTTGATTGATGTGTTCATTTATAGATAGGCCTAACAACAGTTCAGACAGACCTAAAATCTAACTAATCAACGTGATTTTTAAAGTCTCGGTGTTTGCAAGAAGCTGGGTAACAAAACTTAAAACACCATAGACCTAGAAGCAGAGATTTGATGTTGAGAAAGCCAGGTCTATGTCTTGGTTCTAGATCCAGATTTACCTGAATCGCAGAGCACAACTGCTCTATGCTATGGGTGGGGTCTGCTGTCAATGACGCAAATCACTTCTTACTCATGAGAAACAACAACCGTAGATCCCTTCTTGCATAGTCCACAGTTGCTTTTCCATTAATGTCTGCTCAGTTAAACCAGATCTGAACGTGTACACTTCGTGCTATGAAAGCACCGTTTGTCCGAACTGAAGTAAAATAAACCTACAGTAGGCCTGCATCACACACACACACAGCTCTACAACAGGACGAGTGTAGGGAGAGCGAAAGGGGGACGGGAGTCGAGAGAGGGCAGTTTCTGCGAGGCAGACGAGACAACATCCGTTAACTGTTCTTACCTACAACACAAACTGATTCAATATTGAGCATAAAAGAACAGGACTATTGGTTCATTATCACTTTTGATTCACAACAATGCGCATACCGTTTCACATGAAAAAATAAGCTTTATAAACTCCACTCTACTTCCAGTGAGACGTTAAAACGTTCTGTGTTAGTGTTCGCCATTACTGCCACAGTCACGTGGTCACATCCGTCCAATAATAACTTGAGCCCTCGCGAGAGGCCAAAAATAGAAACTAATGCACTGGCGCTCCGATAAGCAGCCAAAATACAAGTGACGGTGGGAGGGCCCACATTATGGGGGCGTGGGTGGGAGGGGAAGAGGCACGGACTCCCGGGGCAAGGTGAGGGTGATGGTTGGAGGGTGGGAGTCACAGAGGAAATTGGAGGGCCTGCAGAAAAATAGTATTTGACTAGGGAAGTCACTTGTTGATTTTGAGCTTTGGAAAGATGGCGCACTGACAGAACTGTACCAGCCAGCTTACTGGCTTATAGCGGCTTCAGTGTTTGGAGTGTGTGAATGAACCGGAGCAGAAGACTGGCAATCTATTATAGGCCTACTAGAAATAGAAATCTACTCATTTTCTGTCAAGGCGAATCACTATGAGTTCGACACCGCCAACAGATATGAGATAATTAGATGTCTATATTCAGTGAACGTTGTCTTTTTAGGCCTATCTGGGTTCATATATGAGTTCACCGCACCCACACCTCAGCAAAAAAATAATAATAATAATAAAATAGATAACTAAAAAAATAATCAACGAAAGTAGAACGAAACCCGGAGTAAAAATAGTTATTGAATGGGTTGTCCCGTGCTACAACAAACGCTTATCGGAGAGCAGGCGTGTGATTTTTTTTTTCAACAGTCCCAACACAACAGCAAATGAGTCTATCTTTTGTTTGCCAAGGGGCTTCGTTATTTCATTCTTTCAACAACTGAATACGGTTAGAGGACCAAGGTATGACGGGGGAGAGCGTCGGCGGTGTAATTTATCAATTCTTCAAGTTCCTCTGCATACACAGAGTGAAACTCCCTCTCTGTCTTAATCAATAAACCTATCCATCTGTAGTTGTAGGCCTACGACCTCGCCTTTCCTGTCCGGGTAATGCCCCCCCCTCT
>NW_004797987.1:333424-335154 GCF_000002075.1 Aplysia californica | reverse complement strand
TCTCTCTCTGACGCACACAAACTATATTATAATAGCTTACATAGCATGTACACAAACCCTCAAAACGTTACACATCCGCGTAATGCACCGGCACAACACACACGCGCGCACACACGCACATCCACATGCACGCACGCCCGCACATTCATTAATACACACACACACACACACACACACACACACACACACACACACACACGCGCGCGCGCGCGCGCGCGCGCACGCACGCACAGGCACGCTTCTGGGGGTCGGCTGTTCATATTTATAGGCTATTATATGATGAATGAATGTATTGGTTACGAAGCCAAAATGTATCTTACAAGAACGTCAGAGGCATCAATAAGAGGGGGGTGGGGGTGGGGTCTGCCCAGTTTGTCACAATTTCATTTAGTATTTGAGTATAGATGACAGTCATAATTACATCTCGAGAACGAGGAAGAAGAACAGCACTTTAACACCGTCGTTGTAACTTAAAATTTTTATTCTCCACCTTCAAACTGGTGGTGAAGAGATAGACCCTCCTAAATGTTAATTAATTCAGCTTGTTTTGTTCAATATGTCTTCCTTTTTGTATGCAAATCAAAGCAAATTTTAATTACTATGCAAAATTTCAATAATGAATGTTCTTTCGTTTTAAAAAATTGAAAAATAAAATTCAATCCATACAATCAATCAATCATTAATTTACTCTTTTTGAGAGTGTCAGTGATAACTTCCATCGTTCAGGGCATCGTCGAGGCCTGTGACAAACTGGCATTCTAGTAAAGAATACCGTGTAGAAATAAGTTCTTCCACGGCAAAAATTGTTTCTTCTTAATTAAATCAACGAAGACCACACTCATAATGTGAAGGAATAAAATATGTATGTAAAAAAAATTGTTTTAGTAAAATATATAGCATCTACTTAAACTACGGTAATCGTAAATTATGCTGTAAATTGGACGAGTGTGTATTTGTATGCATACAAAGTTTCTCGACCATAGTTTAACAGACAGCAAATAAAGCAAATGTGATGCATCAGTGACGTCTTTCAGAAAAGAAAAAAAATATTGACTGAATATCAATGGTAAGATTGTAAGATATTAACCCAGGCCTAGATCTATAAGGTCTTCCTAAAGATCTAAGAAGGCTTTTATAGGCCTTGAGCTTGGTCTATCATTAGCAGCGTACGAAGCGGCAGGTTTGCTTTCTTTTACACACGATGATTTATTGTTGTTCTGTAAGTTCCGTTGTATTGTGTGTTTATCTTGAACTAGATCACATGTATGTTAGTGTTTTGTCTTTTATCAAGGGCGGTGATTACCGTTCTGAAAACGTCTGAGCGTGTGTTCACATTTATCGATAGTTTGTTTAATGATTGATTAATTAATGAGCCTATTTTGTTGCAACTAATGAGCCCCATTTGACTGATACAGCACGTAGATCTAGACAGAAAATGTGAGACTCGCAAAAAAACAACAACCGCAATGTCGATGATGACAATGTCGATGATGACATGTAGTCTTGTAGTGTAACCTACTTGTAAATCGCTGTACTTCAGCCTAGTAACCCGAACCAATCGGTAGTATGTAAGCAGCATTTTTAAGTAACATACTGACATAACAGATTTTTAAAGAAGCTGTTCGTCAAGAATCTATAACAAGAATAACCACGGTTTTGATCCCATAAATTATGGAACCGACAACTAACTGGGTTGTTTTTTGTTGTTGTTGTTTTTTTTTTTTGTGTTT
>NW_004797987.1:330460-332070 GCF_000002075.1 Aplysia californica | reverse complement strand
TCTCTCTCTCTCTCTCTCTCTCTCCCTCTCTCTTTTTTGATTGTTTTTACCTCTCTCTTTCGTTCTCTCTTCTTTACTTTTAGAGCTATTCTCTCTCTAGTCTCTGTTTCGCTCTCTATGGCTCTGTCTTTCTCTCTCTACCTCTCTCTCAGAGTCGGTTTGTCTGTCTGTCTGTCTGTCCCTGCCAGTCCATCTCCCTCCTCCCTGTCTCTCTCTCTCTCTCTCTCTCTCTCTCTCTCTCTCTCTCTCTCTCTCTCTCTCTCTCTCTCTCTCTCTCTGAGAAAGTTGTGCAGTTTCCCATGTGTCACGACATCATAAACAGACCTATATTATAAATCATTGAGGTTTCGTCATCAATAAGTAGAACATTCGGATATAATTTGACTGTTTTCAAAACACTGAAAGTTGGTCTGAAAGACGATAATCGAGACCAGAGTGATAAAAATAATGCAAGCGATGCACAGCGCGTAGGTCCCAGTGTTATCGAGATACCTCGTAAACGTGTCATTTGGGTCAAGCGTTGATATGGGGAAGAAAGGTTTGAAACGGTTACGAAAACACCTCCTACGTTCCTGATATTCAAGCCGTGTTGCAAAAGGACACTGTTTTGTGTTGTTGTTTTGGGGGTTGATTTTTTTTTCTTCATAGGGACAGCAGAAAAAAAACTTTGGGATTATACGCAGAAATAGCCTCCTTCTTCCTCCACATCACGGCTCAAGAGTCGCTTGTTATAAATGAATAGAAATCTTTTTCCCGAACACATATTTTTAAGGGTTAAAAAACAACAATTTCTGAGGCCTTACAGATTATTTTTGCAAAGACAGCGGCGCATTGTCCGCGATCAATGGCCAACCCCCAGCCGGCTCTCCACCGAGCCAAAAGTAGAAACAGAAGTCTCCGGAGATGGTTATGGATTATTATTCCAGTCTCGTTCTCCTGCTCTCTGCCTTGGGCTTTTCCTTTCGAGTTTTGTTCAGGAGCGGTGCCGTCCCATTTTTCTTACTATGGTCTTCAAGTACATTGCACAATGGAGAACAGAACATTAATTTAACTCATGCGGTGCATTCTGTTCATTCGAACGCTTGAAGACACGGTGTTCCGGAATACTAAAAGAAGCATAACTTCCTTATTCATTCGTAGTTTTCTTGTTTTAATAAGAAAAGTTTTACGGCACTTGCAACACAATAAGGTCATATAAGTGCTGAAGATTAGATGTATTACAAGAGAGTAACAAACACAAAAAAAGAAAGAGGAGAGATATGGACAATAGATGTTTGTTGATAGGAAAGAAGGAGCAAACCACATCGTAGTTTTCAATTCTGTTTCCTTTATCTGGTACTTAAAAAGACACAACAACAATGAGTACTATAATAATAATACATGTATATACAGACTTGTGGTTCTAGTCTGTAAGATAGTTCGAAATATCTCGCAACTTTGCTTTTGATCGGCTGCTAGCTGTGGGACATAATAATGTGCCCGCTTAGTCCTTTATACGGGGTGCCCACTACGGCTGGATCGGGCCGATCGCCCGACTCGATCGCCTGGAACTGAAAACAAACACGTTTGTTTTTTAGGCGATTGAATCGGGCGATCGGCCGATCATCTGT
>NW_004797987.1:326726-330331 GCF_000002075.1 Aplysia californica | reverse complement strand
CTCTCTCTCTCTCTCTCTCTCTTTCTATCTCTCCCCTCCT
Organism: Aplysia californica; assembly: GCF_000002075.1. Lineage (NCBI taxonomy): Eukaryota > Metazoa > Mollusca > Gastropoda > Aplysiida > Aplysiidae > Aplysia > Aplysia californica. Next base: position 330,291 of record NW_004797987.1, on the reverse strand, counting down.
CTTTCGTCATCCCCTCTTTTTTCTCTATCACTCACTTCCATCTCTCTCTCTCTTCTTCTCTCCCTCCTCTTTTTCATCGTGTATGAGTAGCCTATGAACCCTGGCACTAGTTTCTAGTTTTGGAATAATTGTGCAACAATGATCGACTCCGACTATACTATTAGAAGAATTTTTCTACTTTAAATGTCTTCAACTTCAGCTTCAATGTTAGCAGTCACGAATCTTCACCACCGGCTGTCTCCTCGAGGTGAATTATGTTTGAAGATCAAAGATACGGACATTTTATCCAAGTACAAAAAAAATAAATAATAATAATAGGACATTGTAATAATATTTAAAAAATCAGCTAGATTTTCATACAATTCCACCTGAATTTTATTACTATTTTCCTTTTCTTATTTCTTTTGAGTTAGACTGTTTCATAGAGAAATAATTATACATGTAATTCCTAACCCTGTCCCTGTCACGATGAGCAAGAAAGATCACTCGTCTCCTTTTAATGCTTACCATAAGTGGGTTTTCCCCCTTTAATTATCCCGCTTTTCACAACTTCCGTGTTCCTTACTTTGGCTGTGAAAATTACCTGCTCTCGATATAAAAATCAAGCGTAACCATCTATTAAATGGTAACATTAAAGGGAACAGGGAGACAAAATGACGCTTCCGCTCTAGGGAGACTTTCTCATTTTTGTATTTTTCTTTCGTCGGGGATCAGCCGTGATGCAAAGAGGCTGCGGCAAGAAAAGGATCTCTGGGACCGGTGTGAAATAGCCGATTCCTGTTGTGATTTTATTTCTTTAATGTAGGTGTTTTTGCGGTTCCCATCGACACAACTGAGATCATTAATTAGGAGGCAGGCTTCGACCGTGCCTGTCACGGCCAACCCGGGCTGTACTGTGAGGGATAGGGGCCTACAACGTTCCTAGCCCCGCAGAAAGACCGAGACTCTCGATTAAACTTCTCCCAACTTGAGAATTGAACTATTACTTCTCTATGTACGTGCTTAAACCTATCCCACTTGTCCTTATCTCCCCTTCTTCTTTTTTATGTTTGTTACTGTCTTGTAACACCTCTAATCTTCTGGCGCTCATATGACCTTATGCAGTTGCGAGCGCTGTAAAACCTCTACTAAAACTTTAAAAACTATCCGTACGACTTGGGTCATTTTGTACCCCCAGGGTTGTATTCTTCACATTTTAGAATACTTCTAGTACGAAGATCTCTTTGAAACGTTCAGTATTTCTCCCAAAATCATTTTGACAGACTGCTATTGCTATGCAAAGCGTACGGATCGGATTAACGAGTAAATTTCCTCTTTGGAAAGTGGTGGCACAGAGTTCCCCACGTCGTATGGAAGCGACAGTAAAACACGACTAACGGATAAAGAACAAAGAATATAGATCTAGGTCTATATCATCTTAGAAAAAATTCGGGACCTGAAAATCTGCTGGGGGGGTTTTTTGCGCGCTTTTTTTCCGCTATGTTCGTGCTACACTGTATTATCATTGTCATAATCATCCGGTGCCTTGCCGACTGGCGTAGGCGATCATAAACCTCCATTTTAGTCTGTCTTGAGTTGCAGCGATGGTGTCTGTCGTTCTTGTTGTTCCCAGCCATGTAGGCTATGTTGTCAACCTGTCCGGTATCTTTTCCCTCTGTCTGTCTGCCTCTGCTTCTCTTTCCATCAAATCTGCCTTTTGTTACAATTATATTATAATTCTCCAACGCTTCTTTCCGCATGGTGTTCCAATGAAATTTGCCCGTAGAGACTGTATTAGTATTATTGTATTGTTATAATTATTAGTGGTACTCACTATATCAAGCCCCTTTCCGTTTCTTAAATTTCTTTTCCAATAAACTGTCTCCACTTTTTTCCTTTTCCCTCACGCCTTTTCTGTAGTCCACCACACCCTGGGGCTTAAGCCTATGATCTGGTTTTCCCTTCGTCAAATGTGCTCCTGGGGCCATGCCTGACCTTTTCTCGTCTCATTTAACTACAGGCTGTACAGCGTGCGGGGATTTTAATCTAGTGTTTTTTGTTTACAGATTGATAAGTTCCTTAGAAAGTTATAGTTGCAAATTCTGATATAGTACAGATTTATACATCTACCTTTTAAAAGAAGAAAGAACGAAAGAAAGAATGAAAGAAAAGATGAAAGAAAGAACAAAAGAAAGAACGAAAGAAAGAAAGAACGAAAGAAAGAAAGAAAGAAAGAAAGAAAGAAAGAAAGAAAGAAAGAAAGAAAGAAAGAAAAGAGCAACAAACCTAACTAAACTAAAAGAAGTCCAGAGGAGACATTATGTCAAACCTTCATTGTTGGGAAAAGCACAAGCGTTTGGCCATGTTGCAATACAATATACAACCTAAATAAACCAAATTAATTTCCCCCAGAATGTTGGCAATAGGCGGGAGGATCGTCGTATGAAACTGTACAAAAAACCCTCACGTTACTTTTAAAAACAAATATCATGATTGATAATGGATTGTGATACATGTAATGAGGAGGAAGAGCATGAACAGGGAATAGGAGGGGGGGGGGGGCTCCAGACAGACATAACGGGAGAGGTTTTACGCCCCCATCAACAGTAGGCAGCGTGGTGGAATCAGGCTCTCGTCAATTTTTAGGCATGTAGAGTTATTGGTACCATCTTAAAGATTGTTCACTTGTCTTTTTTGGGATGAAGAAAATATCCATTTATCTTGAATACAAGTCGAGATGTTTGCGAATGAAGGAGGTGGGGGTCACCTGTTTTCAGAGATACAATTAGTGAGAAAATGGCCGCCAAAGATTAGTTATTTCCTTAGCTTAAGAGTCCGTGGTTACTGAAAAGTTAAATTTTTTGTGCCTTTTATCAACGTTTTTCAGAAAAATCCACACAGAAATGAGTTCTTGGGCATGAAAGGTGCTGAGCAACAAAAATTTGATTAAAATTCACAAACCTGCGGAAAAATGCAGGTTTCTTCACTCTAATTATTTTGACGAGAGCCTGATTCCACCACGCTGTCTCACATTAATTAGTTTAGTTTAGATCATTTCATTAAGCGATCCTACCTGGCTGAGCCAACTCGACCTGAGGAGAGGGATACACGTTCACATCGTCCCTGCACAAAGACCCAGATACTCGATTTTAGAGTTTTTTAAAAATGTCGCCACTTGGCACTGAAACCGAGGTCTCCTGCACGCGACGGGCAAGCGCTTAACTGCTACTAGTGCTACACCACAGACATCCGTCAGCTTAATTTAGTCCCGCAGATGAAGCAAGAGGTTTTAAATACAGCAGAGACACTTAAGAGTTAACCCCTTCACTGCCGCTCTCAAGACTACAAAAGCTCTTTGATAAGACAATAAAGCAGGTGTGGCAGAAGAAGGGTTTAATGGCTCTCTCTCTCTCTCTCTCTCTCTCTCTCTCTCTCTCTCTCTCTCTTTCTCTCTCTCTCTCTCTCTCTCTCTCTCTCTATGTCTCTATTTCGGATTTGGGGATGGAGAACACTATAGACGGTGGAAGGGAGTCCGTTTTATTAACTCTTAGTAGTTCCTAATCTGTGGGAGTGGACGAAGCCAAAT